>NC_056563.1:1190063-1219213 GCF_013358625.1 Macadamia integrifolia | reverse complement strand
GGGGCTCAGATTTTGAAATTTCAGATAGATGTGTTTCTGTTCCTCAAGCTCCAATTCTAACCCTTTAAATCCGGGTAGAAATCGTCTGAAATTCGCATCGGTGCAATTCCATGCAATTCTACCCCAGGCGATTGACACGTATCCCTGGGGTATATCCACGGTTCAGATTTAATCCCCACAAACCACTGAACAAACCATCTTCAACCAAACCAGTGGAGACCAAACCGAAACAAACCGGTTCGGTTCATTATTTGAAATAAAAATGTGATGTTTTCCCTCTCTCTCTCACTCTCTGTCTCTCGGCCTCTCTCTCTCGACTCTCTCTGTCTCTCGGCCTGAAAGTTCGAGATCTGCAAGCAAAAGCTCAGATCTCGGTCGACCTCTCTCTCGACTCTCCCTCTCTGTTCCCTATACCGGATGGTGACGGAACTCTTGGGGGTTGTTGGTGTTCTTGCCGAGTTCGATCCACCTGCAACTGCTGCTAAACCAGTTGCACCACCAACAGAGATAGCCACTGGAACTGGATCTGGGTCTAGTTGTTGTTGTTGTTGTTGTTGTTGATGACGATGATGCTGGAAAAGCTGCTGCTGGGGACGTAGATGGCGATGATGATCTAGGGTTTGAGATGATGGGTTGAGAATTGAAGTTCCATTTCCATTCCCAGTCCCATCTCTTCTTCTTTCTTCACCACCTCCTCCTCCTCCTCCTCCTCCTCCTCCTCCTCCTCCTGCCGGTGTGATCACTACCTTTGAAGATAAAGATGATTCTCGAATGGGAGGATTATAACTCAAGGAGCTTATTGGGATCCCTATTTCCTTGTCTTGTTGACCTCTCAATTCCATTAAATTTCTACAGTGAACTTTTCTTTTTCTCTTTTTCTCTTTTTCCTTGATCTAAATCATCATCATCTTCATGAAACATTCTTCTTAATCCATGGATATTTTTTTCTATTCACAACCTCAACTCATCTTATCAAATCAAAGATGGGGAAGTAATCGAACAGAGAGAAATCAAACAAAACTACAAAGTTCAAAAATTCCCTTCAAAAATAATATTTGTTTTCTCCTTCTCCTTGATTATGACCTTATTGGTGCTTAACCCACCCACCGTTTTCACTAATTTAAACCCCTTCCCTAAGACGTAAGCAACTGATCGAGGAGTTGGTGTGAAAGAGATTAATCCTGTTGTTCCAAAATAAAAAATAAAAATCTTAAAAAAAGGAGTAGAAAATTTGATGGGGCCCTGTACTTACCTAATTAAAATAAAGGGCAAATCCACTGTAGAGAAAGCAAAATTGAGAGAGCGAGAGAGAGAGAGCTGAAAGTGAACGAACCACCATAACTATCGACCGCTAAACCTCACCTGGTTTAGAGAGAGAAAAAGGGGGGAGGGGTGGGGGACTGGGAGAGTATGGAGATGGGGCTTTGCTTCCTATAATCCCACCGCCGATCAAACTCCAACAAAGAACAGAATGGTTGCTTGTGCTGGAGAAGAGTTAAGACCATGAAAGACATGAAACTGATAAGATTAAAGGGGAGGGGGACCTCTGTGCTCTACAAAAACACCGACAAGGTCATGGGTTCATCCTTTCCCACGCTCTGTAAACTGGTCCCGTCCGATCTGAGCTTTTGCTTGCAGATCTCGAACTTTCAGGCCGAGAGATAGAGAGAGTCGAGAGAGAGAGGCTGAGAGACAGAGAGAGTGAGAGAGAGAGGGAAAACATCACATTTTTATTTCAAATAATGAACCGAACCGGTTTGTTTCGGTTTGGTCTCCATTGGTTTGGTTGAAGATGGTTTGTTCAGTGGTTTGTGGGGATTAAATCTGAACCGTGGATATACCCCAGGGACACGTGTCAATCGCCTGGGGTAGAATTGCATGGAATTGCACCGATGCGAATTTCAGACGATTTCTACCCGTTGAAGGGGAGGTTTCTGACGTAGAGAACTCTGTTCACTTCTGGTGGGAGACGTGTGTTTCCCTTCCGGAGACTGATAGTCGTCATTACTGCAACTTCCACTACTCTCTAACGACAAAAATTAGGTTTTTGGGTTGAAAGATCGAGGGAGCAACGATCACGGTTTCGAGGGAACGGGAAAACGTGATGCGGAGAGAGGAGGTAACCAGAATGTGCATCCGATTGCCAGGGTTGTGTGTTCGGAGTTGCCAGTTGTCTGATGCGGCCTAGACATCCAACTAGGAGCACCCGGGTACACACCTCAATGGAAGTGGATCCTCTCTATACCACTGGCGGCCAAGCATGCATCTCATGGCTAGAAGCCTAGAAGGACCTGGGCATGCATCCCATAACATGGCACAAACCCTTGGTCCTCCCAGCTATCAGATGTATGCACACCCAAGGGCCTATCAACTTAGAGTTTGATTTGATATAAGAATATTTAGGTGAAATCAAAGTCGAATCATTTAACAAATTGTTTCAAATATTGAAATTAAAATTAATTATAAATGGTTTCAATTTAAACAATGTTAAATGGTTTCTTAGGGTTTCCAATTTTGTATTTTAAAAGGACTTCTTTATTTTTAAAACTTTTTTTTATTCAAATAGATGTAAACTTAACATCCAACTAGATTATTTATTATATGATTTCTTTTAATAGTTGGTTGTAAACTAATTTTTTTTATTAAAATATATGTAAACTTAACATTTGAATGACTTAAACTTATCATGTATATATTAATAGATTTAAAGGTTTTGGTGTAAATAGCTCAGACGGTTTCGTTTTTGTTTTCACATCCTTACTCTCTCACCCATTGAAATAGTTCAGTTTTAGTTTCACATTGAGACTGTTTAGTTAAATGATTAAATCGAATCAAACTGTTTAAACCATTGGTAAATCGATTAAAAAAGCCATTAAACCAATATATATATATATATATATATATGGTAAGTTTAATTCATTTAATGTTGAGTTTACATACATTTTAATAATAAAAAAAAAAGTTCACATTAAACAACTATTAAAAGAGATCATATAATAATAAATGGGAGAGTGATGGGAATGCAACCGGGTTACCTAGAAATAAGGTATGCTAATGAGATGATAGCCATAAGATTTTATAAAAGAAACCGAATAAAAAAAAAATTGTAATGAATGGGTTTGGTTTTCGATTTTGAAAATACAATTTCATTCTCAATTTAGATCGATTTTAGTTTCATCATTATGTATCTTGAATCAAACCAATACCAAATGGAATAACTAAAACCAAACCAGCTGACACCCTTGTCCCCTAGTTTCTCTCTTGGAAGTCTATATAAGGATCTAGATTTTCTCCAAATGTTTGGGTTGTGCAAAGAGGCACCTGATGTCTGAGAGGACCAGGAGACGTACACCCAACACATGGCCAGGTCCTCTCAGCCATTGGATGCCTCTCTAGGTAACCCAGCTATTGGAAAGAATCCAAACCAAGGTTTGAGAACTTGGTATCAAGAAGGGGATTGGTCAAGGTCAATACTGATCCGGATCACCTTGTGGATCAGACAGAAATACCATTGATTTTACTTTTAAAACCACTTCTTTTGACCATTTTACCCCCTTGACCATGCCGATCCATTGATATTTGATACGGTATCAGCCAAGACTTAAGATCGATTAAGACCACAGTTCGATTCCTCAAACCATTATCCAGATGCTCACTCCAATGGGGTTATAGTCCATTCGATTGGTGACAACGTAATTTTAAGGGTAATTTACAATGCCACCCCCTGGAGAATACCAATATTAGAGGGACACCCCCTCTCTTTCACCAAATTGGATTTGGACCCCTTGCCGTCAGTTTATGTTAAGTGATGTTGTGAAATAACAATTTTGCCCTTATGAGTAAAACACCAGTATTATACTATTCCAAAAATACCCTTTAATCACCCTTGTCACTTATCACACTCTCTCCCTCATTCCTTTTCCGTACCTCAACCTGTGAGTCTGGCGAGATCCATAGTACCCGAGTTGCTGTCGCCGACAAGTTGTGCTCATTCCGTCGATGGCGAGTGGTGCTGCCTCTGATGGTGCCCGTGCAAGTCTCCATCTCCGGTATTTGGATCAAAATAAAGGATTTCACCGAACTCAGTTTCATCTTCTTCCTCCTCCCATTCCTATTCATGGCCATGACTATTTCATAAGCTTTACCTCTCTGTGACCTCTCTGATTCAGGTCCAATGAGGTCGGATCTGTCGGTGGCGGACATGGAGGCAAAGGCCGTGCAAACATGGAGGCAGAGGCGGAGGCGGCAGCGGTGGAGAAACAGGAGGTGAGGGAGAAGGTTTGGCGCCCGGCATCGGTGACAGTGGCGAACAGCACATGGTGGTGATGGCAGCGGCATCGACGACGGAACTCTCTTTCTACATTGGAGGTTCAACAGCGGCATCTCCAGAACCACTGTCGCCGACGCCGCTGCCCCCACCGCCGTGATCTCTGTCTTGATTCTCTCTTGATTCTAGTTTTTTAATTTATTATTATTTTTCATATATTTTCTGCTCTATACAGTGATCTAGGTGATCAGATAATGCATTCCGTTGCCGATGCTGCTGTTGTCACCACCGTGAGTTCGTGCAGGTTTGGCGCCCGGCATCGGTGACAGCCGTGAACAGCACGAACTCATGGTGGTGACGGCAACGGCATCGACGATGGAACTTCTCTCTACATCGGAGGTTCGATAGCGGCATCTCCTGAACCGCTGTCGTCGACGTCGACGCCGACGCTGCTGCCCCCACCGCTGTGATCACTGTCTTGATTCTCTCTTGATTCTGGTTTTTTTAATTTATTATTATTTTTATATATTTTCTGCTCTATACGGTGATCTGGGTGTTCAGATAATGCATTCGGTCGCCGATGCCGTTGTTGTCACCACCGTGAGTTCGTGCTGATCGTTGCTGTCATCGATGCCGCTGCTCGCCACCGCTGTGAGTTTGTGATGATCGTCGCTATCACCGACGCCGCTGCCCACCACCGCTGTGAGTTTGTGCTGATCGCCACTGTCACTGATGCCGCTGCCCCCACCGCCGTGATCACTGGTGCTTGATTTGGGAGAACGGTATAGGAACTATTGATTTGAGGATGAGACTCATTACATGGGCATTTTAGGGACTTCACATTTAGTAAGGGCATTTTCGTATTTCAAATAAAATATAATAGCTGACATCAGCATAAAAGGTATATTCCTTAACTGAGACTGACGGTAGGGGGTCTGAGTCTAATTTGGTGAAAGAGAGGGGGTGTTCCTATAATACTGGCATTCTCCAGGGGGTGGCGCTGTAAATTACCCTAATTTTAACGTCCAGATCATACGGACAGAAGCCCATGAATTATTAATTTACTATATTTTAGAGAGAGAATGCTACCTTTTGTATTCTCTATGCCCAAACACGCCCAAACACAGGATGAAGACAGTGTGAGAAGACACCTTTATCCTTCTTTTTCAAACCACCATGTGTCTATGTGGGGAACGCAGACTGGTATTAATTCTTTCTCCCTATATTTATAACCATCTGGCCCACCAAATCTTTTTTTTTTTTGGTAGGGCCCACCTCTGCGAAACCATAATTCCCTTTCCTCTCTTTTTGATTAGCTAAAAATGGCAAGGCGTGTTTGCTCCGTATAAGAGTCCTTTTGTTTTTTTTTCTGGTCAAGTCCATTTCAGAGTTGTCCAAACGGTCAGACAGTTATTTTTTCAAATACACAGTTACACAGGCTGTCACGTGGCCGAAGTTTCTTTATATCCGGCGAAAATTAGAGTCCATAAAAATAGAGTCTAATAAATTTCAAGAAAAAAAAATCATTAGAACAGGAATTGGGGGTCTTGCTTGAGCTATCTCCCTCCTCTTTTGCCAAAGTCAGCAGCCATGGAAAGCCAACAGGAGGTAAGGAAAATGAACTCAGGAGGAACAATGGAAGCAATAGAAAATAATCTGCATTGTTATTAGGATTTCTGGATGTTCCTGCTCAATCTTTTTATTTTTTTATATATTTATTTTTTAAATCTCATTCAATTGTTTGTATTTAATTTTTTTTCATAAATTTTTATTGAGACTTTGGTGCCAAACCCAATATGATTTTTCGTTTTATTCATCTTTTTAATTTTTAAAATTTATTAGGATTTCTGGGTGTTTCTGCTCAATTTTTTTTTTGTTTTAAATATATATCTCATTCAATTGTTTGTATATAATTTTTTTTTTTTGCATTTTGGTGCGAAACCCAATATTAGTTTTTTTTCATCTTTTAATTTTAAAAAATTTAAAATTTTATTTTGAATGCTAATAATGAATATATTCTTGGCAAAATTTTCTTCACATCAATTTAGGAGAATCCACGACTCAAGATGCCATGATGACTTCCCCTTTGCATATGAATGTCCAAACTACTCTCCCCATTGTTTTAAAAGTCTCATCCTCATAACAGAACCAATGAGCGAAGAGAGATTCTCTCTTCATCGTGATGGAAAACTCATCATATTTTCTATTCAATTTAGACCTTTTTTGGCTTCTTATTGTTTTCTTTTGTCATCAATTGTTCTTCTTCCCTTTTTGAATGACTGTTTGAAAACGTGGAAGGAAGTCACTTGATCTTTTTTTTTTTTTTTTAACACCATCTTGCATCCTCATAGAACAAGCTCATCATATGATAATGACTCATCTGGTGTCAATGTTATAGCTTCAGCTGTTTTGTTTAGTCTTTTTTTTCCCCCCTCTCTTTGAACTGAGATGAAAGGAACACAACTGAAATGACCCAAAAAAAAATAAAAAATTGCAATCATTATTATAGTTAATTAAATAACTTCTTTTTTAACCAAAAAAAGACTAATTTCCCAAATCTAATAATGGAGTTTTACTTTATTTTTCAATCAAATTCGTTTGAATTGAAAAGGAAAAAAAAAAAAGGGATCTCATTTAAAAAGTTTATTTACAATTTTTATTGAGAATTTAGTTAGGTACACTAGCATTTAGTTAGCTGCAAAAAACTTTTGTTTTTTGCAGCTAGTTTTTCTCAAGTAAATTGCAGGAGGAATTTCTTCACCAATGGCCATCATTGCACTTGGATGGATGTTGTATAAAAATTATTTCAAACATATAGGGAAAGAGAGAGCACTGATGACCTTAGATTTACGAGTGAACACCATGGGTGAAGCATGGGTGAAGGAAATCTTTCTCCAAATTTTGTATCCTTTTACCTACAACATTGTGAACATTTTACTCAAATGTTAAAAGAGAGAGAGAGAGAGAGAGATGAGGTCATTTGAGGATTTCATCCAAATAAACTCACCTGTAATTTTTTATGAAATTCCAGCAAACATATCCAATTGACACCATTTGGAGGCTGATTAACCTACATGTGTTCCGCAAAACTATAAAATCATCAAAATTATATAATTCAATGTGTTTCCTAATGCAGCTAGCTTTATATGTATATTTGGCCACATGGATGTTGATTTGAATGCAATTGATCTTTCTTAATTAACAAGCTTGGACAAGTGGTTTTTATGTCATGTGGCAGAGTCTTGTAAGGTTAAGACCTGCCACGAGGGAAAGGGACACCAAGAAAATCTTAGGCATTTTTTAGGGTGACGCTAGAACAGAAAAACCCAATCTTATATATAATGTTTGGTTGGGAATCTCTTTTCTGTTTTTTTTTTCTGAACATTTTCTTTATAAAATTTCATGGTCCTCTTTATCCTCATTTTTCCTTCCCAAGACAATAGGTGACTGATGATTGAAAAGAAAATTGCAGTTGAGATCTTTGTTGAGCTTTGGTTCCATTCCACTGCACTTTACCTTTGTTTTAGTGGAATGATACTGGTTTTTTTTTTTTTTTGGTAATTACAATGAAAAATTATGTTGAAAATTTGGAGGTATATACAACTTGTCTTTCTATCACTTGTTTAATCCAGAGATCAACCATGAATGAACCGTTTGATTGTTCAAGCTTGAACTGATTTATGTGCATTGGCCAAGGGGAACAAGTAATACTAGGTCTAGCTTGTGGTATATACTTCTTAGGTCAAAGGGAATTATTTTCACAAAGTCATGTCTCAACAAGTCTCTCTCATTATCTTAGCATGGTTTGAGAAAGGGAGCTCACTAGTCCTGTTTTTAAGCCTAGAGAAACTATTTTTTTTTTTTCTTTTGCTGTTTTTTCCACCCCACATCATAGTAGTATAAAGTTGATTTTTTTTATTTGGATAATTTTCAGCAAAGTATTTGGAGGTCTGTTCCTCAGTTTGGAGCGTGGGATGGCAAGTCCATTGGCAGTTCTACCAATTACTCAGTGATTTTTAATCAAGCTCGTGCCACTAGGCAGCAGCACAAAAGAGACCATCGATTAAGCCTCGGAAATGAGGAAGACCTCATCGCACGTTACAACCATCATCATCATCATCATCATCATCATCAAGATCATCGTCATCATCGTCATCATCATCGTCGTCAACATCAACATCATCATCATCAGGAAGAAGATGATCCAGTTGTGGTAAGAACTCATCATTTTCTTCAATATGCATTTAAAGCCAATCCAAAAGCTTGAGTTCTTTTCCCTCCCTTTAGAAAGGGGAAAAAAATGAATCTGTATTCACTAATCTTTATTTTCATTAATGTGCAGAGGAAAAAGAAGATGTTGAGCTATTTTAATTGCTGTAAGGGGGCTTGATTTTGCACAGCTCTGCAAATTCCTGGCATTTTTTTTTTTTTTTTTTTTTTTTTTTTTTTGTTTTCAGTTTGAGACTGCAGTTAGTAATTCTACAGATGATAAATTTAGTTCTTGGGAAACTTAAAGCTTCTGTAATATCAGATTGATCTACATTTCTTTATTATTTTAAATTAAGTTTGGATTTGTCCATTTTAGCTTTTCATTTTTTAAATCAAAGGGAAAAGGAAGATATAACAATCAAAAAATTTCCTGGCTTAAAACCATCTACATATATATATATATATATATATATATATGCATAACAATAAAATTGAGTCTTTTTATTTTCTTGCACATCTGAGCTCAAATACTTGGAATGCACAGTAACAAAGATCTAGTTAGCTTAATAGTTAATACCACATACCATCCCCCCTGATTATTTTTACTTGCCAAGAAAAGAAAATAACGATAATTGCAACTCAAATTGCAGCTTTAAAACGGCGAACAGGAGCATTCAGAGATGACAGGTATGTGGCATCAACCTTTTCAATACCATTGAAAAGATAACTAAAAGGGGGCATCTCAATGTATTTTCCGGAACCAGGTTGAACCTTGAGTGCACCATCTTCCCATACAACTTTTCCTCCTGCAATCGTCACTTCTACTTTACCCTGTGAAAGTAACCAAAATAATTCAGAAATTAGTGTCCATCGGTAATATTTGGAGTCAATTTGGGTACAAGATAAAACTCTAAAAATGTGAAATTCCACATACTAGAACAGCTACATATGGATGTGAATTGTATGTACACGCAGCAGGCATGCATACAGAAAATATATAACATACGCGCGCGCGATTTAATTTTCAAAGTTGACTGAATGGGCATGTGGCAGTTAAACATGCTATAAATGCAAGAAATTACATAAAACAGATGATCAGAATTGAACTCAACTAAGCTTGATCCGTACTAAAAGATAAGGTGGATCGAATAAAAGTTAAAACCTGTTCTTCCTCTATCTAGTTTCCATATCCTCTATTGAATCATTAGCATTACATTATTCTGCTACAACTTCAATGCAAGTTATTTTGACCTTCCTTGTCCTTTGAACACCTCCAACAAGCACCATGCCATTCGCAACTCACTTCCAAATTGAGTCCAAATCATCCAAATAAACATTCACTCATATTAGTTAAAAAATGCAAACGGCGGATATAAGCACCCTAGGGTTGCATTGTAGGCCAATTAATACAAAATCATATTTATATAACCAAGCTATTTTACTGTTTTCCCACATCATCCGTATTCTCTCTACATAATGGCAAGACAAGAAAATACCTGCAAAAAGGCAATAGCCTCCCAAAGAAGTCAGAATATAATCCTCACTAATGGTTCTCAGGTCTTGTTGAACTATAATAGTATACAAATTTTGTGCAAGAATTCATTCAATATGAAGTTTTTTCAATCTTTTTCATTTAGCCACCCCTCCCTTTCCCACCCCACCACACCACACCAACCCCCCTCCAAAAAAAAAAAAAAAAAACTTCTGTCACATGTCAATATTATCAAATGTACTTAAACGCATGAAACACGTTATTCATAGAGAGAGAAATCCCATTATTAGTAATATACTTATTTTTTTATAAAAAGAAATACAGTAATATGCTAGAACATCTTAAAATGAATATTGGCTAGTCAGTTATCCATGCACAAATGAACTATGAAACCAACAGAACTATTTACTAATCAAATGACTATATCGATAAAAATTACACTACACTATTTGTCCAGGAAGTCGATGCAGAGGCAACATATGGGTGCAAAGATAAGGGCTTGATCATTCATCATCAATAACCCCGCCAAAAAAAGAAGAAGAAAACCCCAAAGAGGAAGAAAAAGGGGAAAATAATACTTTTCTTCAATAGAGATCTAATTACATCCCTCTAATTCAATATTTATCGACGACCCTAATTGGACCTACAAATTTAAATGACCAAAACTCTCTACGAAAATTAGTAAAATAATTAAACACAAAAACCTCGTATTAGATTACTTGCACCCCCCATAGTAAATCAGACACAACTTTCCCAATACAAACTTTGAAGTGCAAGATCTTGGTCATGTTATGATATTAACTTACAACTTCAAAACAATGCAAAAAAAACATACAAACTTGAGAAGTTTGACCACCCTAAAGAAAAGTGACAGTTTTTCTGAAACTTCAAAATTTTATGCCTCATTACCTCTCCATCACAATGAAATTACTAATCCTTCTAGACCTGAATCTACCATGATAATCAAAGAAAGTCATAGTTGGATTTCTACAATCAATTTGGTCGGATTTAGCATGCATCCGTCCACTTCAGCCTCCTTTTAAAGGATTACTAGGTTCAATAACAAATAACCACAGAAACCACACACGAGGTAGGACAGTAGTAGTGAATAAGACCAGAATAGGAAACTAACAATAACTAACAAACCAGAAATCCGATGGTCATAAAATTAAGGTCCAATATCACCCTAGTATAGATGAATAATCCCTCAAAATATGGCTCTGCCATCCAAAAGGTCGGATTAGGACATATGAGCAAGGTGCTGAAATTAGTAAGTAGCCTCACAAATTAGCAACTTACTAATAACTAACTGACCAGCAGATGGCACTCTAACCTTGGTCAAAGGTAAGATACTAACAATGGAGTAAAACTTCAAAATTCTGTGCATAATCGATGGCCAGATATGAAGATAACACCACAGTTCTGAAATTAGAAACTAGGACAGAATAACCACTTACAAACCTGAAGGAGTTCCAGCCATTGGATGTGACTGAAACCGGGGTTAATGGAAGGTCCCAATCGTAGGACTACACCCTCAGAAAATGGTTGATTCTGATGGCCAGAATAGAAGTTGTAGAGGATTAAAGGTATGCCGCAAAATAACACAACAAAGTAGGCGCCGCAGGTCAGAGGAGATGCAACAGTGTCTTCTCCTTGTAGTAGCTTGATGATATCAACACTACAACATCCAGAACAGCAAGTAATATCACTGCTGTAAAAGGTATCAAACATTCCACATAACAGGGTTTCAGTAGTATAAAATAGAAGCAAAAGAGAACAAGGAAGAGAGAAGAAGGGAGGAATAGGGGAATATGACCAAGGCCTCTCACTTATGGCCTTGGTCAGTCTCTCACTAACCACGGTGGAGTCTCACCACCACTGTTTCTCACAGCAGCTAGGACAAAAGCCAAAGCAAACTTCATTCATTAAAATATGGGGTTTGAGCTCCAAGGCCTTTACAATATAAAGAGTAGTATCCAACTTCTGAAAGGAAGGTAAGAAAATAGTACTTTGCCCATCTAATACCCTTTATTTACTTAGCTGCTTGTTTGTAAAGTGCGAAAGCTAAAGCACTTATGAGCGACTTTGTTGATGTCGCACCCACTAAGTATGAAAGTGCCAAACATTGGGAACTACCTGGGGAGGAGTTAGGAACAGGAACAAGGAGACTTCTAAATAAAGTTCCACACATTTGGTAGTGGATCCTTGAACAAGAAGTAACTAATAAATAGAAACTAAAGGTACTAGTAAATAATAAAATAGAAACCAAACCGACTATGTAGTGCTACAATATGGACCTCACAATTTTGGTTTTTAGTGAATCAGTAACACCCAGATCAAGGCTGGTCTGTCCTGAACCAAAAGAAGGTCCAGTTGAAGAACCGTAGCCTATTGGAGGGCCTGGTTCTTATTCTTGCAGCTATAGTTGTTAGAGTATAGCTTGTCTACATCAGCTCCTGGCTTAGAAACATTCAACTCCGACGAATGTAGAAAGGACATATAATGCTCATAGAGATCAGGTTTGATGCGCTGAAAATCATCTGATGGATCTACGAGCAATCATATTTAGGACGTCCCTTCCATTTCACAAGGAAAGAATAATAGCTGCCATTTCTCCATGTCATAGTGAATTTGTTATCAAGAACATTTTCAATTTCATCTTAGACCAGTGAAGCAAATTGGAGAAGCCATAAAGTATGCTTGGCATCACCTCATCCATATGGTGGACCACATATAAAGTAAGACCAGCAACATTAAAAACATTGCTAATTTTCATGTTTGGAGGTAGCTCAAGCATATAGGCATTGGGTCCAGTTTGTTTCAGCACCTTGAACGGATCCATCTTCCGAGGATACAACTGAGAATTGGAACCGGATGTGAAACTCTCCAGAGCAACTCGTACCATCAGCATACCGCTGGCTAGAACTTAACGAAACGGCAATGGCAATCAGCTGCTCCCTTGTATGCATCATTGCTGATTGCAATGCATCATTGCCCATCGGTGTGTACCTTGGTGATGTGTCGAATGCACTCATCGGCTTCAATGCAAACTCGAACATGAGAAGGTAGTAGTACCAAGTCAATAGGCCTGTTAGGCTGAATTCCAAGAACTAAAAATCTCAAAGGGTGTCTGACCCGTGTGTAGAGTTAATAAGGGTACTTTAGGCACATACCCATTATGTGGTAATATGTTTAATTTTGTTTTTTACATTTTTACTTTTTACCTTTAACCTCTCTTGGCTATGTTATATTAGCATGGGGGCATTATTCTACTATTATTCTACTATTGGCTAAGTGAACCAATACAAGGGAGTGTTGACACCATTGAGTCCCAGTATCATTATAGAAATCCAACCTCAATCTCTTTGCCGGCTGTCTGGTGCTCATCCGATCAGTCCTTCAAGCTTCTTATATCTACTGGTCGGGTATATATGGTCTTTGCAAGATGATTGTTACAAAGTTAGTGTTTATTTGCTTCATTCCTTTGGCAAGGGTGTGAGAACTCTCTTTTCCTTTGCCCCGTTAGCTGGGCCGCTACATGTCTTCCGGGGGCATGGTTTGAGACGCATCAAGGATGTCAACATGGCATGCATGCTCAAGCTTGTATGGAAGATTGTCAGTAAAAAGAAAAGCATTTGGGTGGATTGGGTATATTCCCATCTCCTCAGGCAAGAAACTATTTGGTCGATCAGTACTCCCTCCGATGCTTCCTAGGGATGGCGCAAGCTACTCTCCTTGAGATCTGTTGCTTCTAGAGCTATCCTCACCCGCATTGGAGATGGCACCTCCCCCTTCTTATGGCTAGATCATTGGCATCCCAAAGGAATCCTGTCTCAAATTCTCAATGCCAGAAATATATACAACTTGGGGCTCCCTAGGCAAGCTTTGGTTGCTGATATCATCTTTGCTGGTTCTTGGACCCCCCTGGCCCTTCCACCTCTCAGCTAGATGAAATCTGGTCCTCCCTGCCTGTCGCCCCTCTCCTAGGGTCATCAAGGCTTGATACTATTGTTTGGTCCCACGCTCCGAATGGCATTTTCAATGTTAAGTCCGCCTGGGACCTCATCAGAGCTCATGGACCTCCCACACCCTGGCACAAGCTCATCTGGTTCAAGCACCACATCCCTCGTCAAAGCTTCACTGCATGGCGAGTCTTCATGAATTGTCTTCCTACACAAGCCTTCCTTAACCAAAGAAGCATCCAGGTCTCTCCTTTATACCATCTCTGTGGATCTGAGCCGGAAGACACAAACCATCTATGTTTTTGCTTGCCCTGTCTCCTCCTCCATCTGGAAGCTTGTTCTCTCCAAATGCTGGCCAGTTAATAGAAGAATCAACCCTTTCCAAAAAGAATGGGTTTGAATGGACATGACTTTCCAAGGGAAGACTATTTGTGATTATGTGGGGAAACTTGCTTTCTATGCTACTCTAAATCAAATTTGGATGGAGAGAAATCATAGGAAATGGACCTCCAACTCTAGGCCGTTAGAAAAGATTTGGAATTCCATATTCTTTGATGTCAAAACAAAGATTTCTAAAGTTTCTTCCACTTGTTCCCCCTCCCCCAGAAATTGTCACATTGTAGCTTCCTATATCTACAATCAAGAACCATGTATCCCTCTGAGCATCTTATTTTCTTCTCTTTCCCCCTCGCCTCTTTGGGGCTGTACATTTTTTTCCTTCTCTCCTTGGTAATGAATTATTTATTCACCAAAAAAAAAAACCAATATAGGGGAGAGAAGTCGATTCTCTCCCACTAAGTTCTACCACCATCTCCTTCTCTCCTCCTTGTCTTCATCTTCTTCTTCTCCTTCTCCCTTCTCTTACCTTCTCCCCTCTTTCTTGCTTCCAAAATTCCAACTTGGTATCAAAGCTCCACGTTTTGAGAATTGTATCATTAATATCTCTTCCAAGGTTTAAAATATCTTCAATACAATAACGATATTGCAGTCTTCCGGTAGGTTATTTCACAACTGAGCAGCTCTTCTTCTACATCCATAGTGTCAGACAATTTGGCTTCAACCTTGCAAGTCTCCACCTCTACTCCTTCCAATGCCCCTTCTTGAGTTATTGACTCTAGCGCCACAGATCACATGATTGGTATGTCTCACTGTTATGATTCATACTCTGTTTGTTCTGCTAGAGATAAGGTTAGGGTTGTTGATGGCTCCCTTTCATCCATTTATAGTAAGGGCAGTGTTCATGTTACCCCTTCTATTTCTAGGTCTTCACGTCCCTAATTTTTCCACTAATCTTCCATATGTGAGCCATTTAACCAAATCCTTAAACTGTTGTGTCACCTTTTTTCCCTTTCATTGTCTTCTTTCAGGATTTGGTGATGAAAAGGATTATTGGCCATGGGCGTGGAGAAAGTGTTTTACCTTCTTAAACCCCACACACCTTCCTTGCCTACAGCTCAGTCTTATGTGTACTATGGATTATATGATGCTTTAGCATCAACGCTTAGGCCACCCATCTTATGTTGTTATGAAAAAAAAAAACAAGTCACATTTGTTTTCTTCTTTCTCTTCCTTCCATGTTTTTCAGTGTGAACCATGTAGATCTGTTGTTCCTTTTCATATTGTTTACTCTAATGTTTAGGGACCTTCTCCCACCACTTCTTTATTTGGTCATAGTTATTTTGTCTCATCTGTTGATGATTATTCCAGATACAATTGGACTTCTTTGATGAGTTATGTCAATGATATATTTAAAAATATATATATATATATATATCAGCTGATTTTTACTTAGTTTTCTACTCAAATTCAAATTATTCATTCTGATAAAGGGGGTGAGTACATGTATGGTGGAGTCCATAACTTTTTTAGCGAAAATGGCATTATCCATCAGCTTGCTTGTGCTAACATACACCAACAGAATGGGGTAGTTAAGAGGAAAAATCCCCACTTGTTGGAAGTCTCTAGGAGTCTCCTCTGCCCCTTCGAATTTTTGGTTTGATGCCCTTCTTACCGGTGCTTTCTTCATTGACCGCATGCCCATTAAACTCATTGGTTCCAAATCCCCGTTGGTCTCCTCAGTCTTACTTCTTCTCTTCCCCCAAGGTGTTTGATTGTGGTTGTTATGTCCATGTTCACAAGTTTTCTTGGATTAAACTTGATCCCAAGGCCCTCAACTGCATCTTTTTTGGGTATTCCTCCTCTACCAAAGGTTACAAATGCTGTCATCCCTCTTTCCACGGGAGACTTTGTTTCGAAGATGTCACCTTCTTTGAGTCTGTTTCCATTTTTTGCTCCTCCTCAACATTCTCTTTAGGAGGGGAAGAATAGTAAGAGTGAAGAGGCTAATGATGACATTCCTTTTGCTCACCCCCTTGTCTATTCCTCCATTTCAGCTTGATCTTGGGAAACATAAAGAGGTGGATATTGTTGATATTTGTGACAATCAGGTGTTGGTTCTGGTAAGGAGTTGTATACAAAAAAGGGAAAATAAGACTTTCAAAGAGTCCTTTTTGGATCCACATTTGGAGATCCACCTTCCTCAGTCAGGTAGCATTCTCCCTCCATCTTCTGAGTTAGATTTTCTCATTTCTATTCGAAAGAGAGAGAGAGTTTGTAGTAATCCCATAGCGCAATTTGTTTCCTATGATGCTCTATCTCCCACAGGTGTTGCTTTTACTGCTTCCTTTCCTCCATCTCCATTCCCAAGAATGTCACTAAGGCCTTGTCTAACTCCAAGTGGAAGCATGCCATGTCTGGGGAAATGATGGCTCTTGAGAAGAGCTACACTTAGCAAATGGCTGATCCAATTGGATGCAAATGGGTCTCTACAGTCAAGTACTGATCGGATGGTGCAATTGAGAGATACAATTTGGCCAAAGGATATAGTCAGGAGTATAGGATAGGCTATTAGGAGAGATTTGCTCCTGTGGCTAAACACAATTTAATAAGAGTTCTCTTATCATTAGCGGCTAATAGAGATTGGTCATTGTATCAGTTGGATGTGAAGAATGCTTTCCTCCATGGCGATCTAGAAGAACAAGTGTACACGCAAACTACACTTGGCTTCAAGTTTCCCTCAGCTGAAGGAAAGGTGTGTCTCCTCAAGAATGTACTATATGGTCTTAAAAAGTCCTTGAAGGCTTGGTTTGAGAGGTTTAGACATGCCATTTTGAAAAATGGTATTCTCAGAGCCAAGTTGACCACACTTTATTTACCCATTGAGGTATTGGTACTATCACAAGTCACAACCTTTATTGTCTGTGGATGAAATTGTGGTGACTGGAAATGACAAGGTTGAGATAATGAGACTAAAGTCTTACTTGGCACAACAGTTTGAGATTAAAGATCTGGACCCTTGAAGTACTTGGGAATTGAGGTATCAAGAACTAAAAAGGGGATAAATATTTTTCTACAGGAAGCTTATGTTGGAATTATTGAAAGAGACAACAATGTTGGGTTGCAAACCAACAATATCTCCAATTGGTAGAACCACAAGCTTGGAGAAAACTGTGGCACTTCCCTTATTGATGCAGGGAAATACCAAAGATCGGTAGGGAAGCTGATCTATCTTTATTTGACTCACCCAAACATCACCTATGCACTTGGGGTTGTGAGTTAGTTTATACATGCCCCCAAGAGTGGGTACTTGGATGTTGTCTACCGCATCCTCAGGTACTTGAAGTCCTCCCAGGGAAAAGACTGTTGTATGCCAGGCACAACCATCTGAGGATAGAAGGCTACATTAATGCCGATTAGGCTAGTTCAGTTTCTAGCAAAAGATTATAATCAGGCTATTGTACATTTGTGGGTGGTAATCTGGTCAAATGGAGGAGCAAAAAACAACCTATGGTGGCTCGATCTAGCGTAGAAGCAGAGTTCAGGTCTATGACTCATGGAATTTGTGAACTTCTATGGTTGAGACAGTTGGTCTAAGAGTTGGGGTTTGATACTTAGGCACCTATGAGACTTTATTGTAATAACAAGATTGCTTTAAGTATAGCCCACAATCCTATGCAACAAGATGTGACAAAGCATATTGAGGTGGACCAACACTTTATCAAAGAGAAGATTGGCTCTGGTTACATATGCACACCTTTCGTGAAGACAAGTGATCAATTGGCCGACATCTTCACCAAAGGGCTCTTTCTTCATCAGTTTGGTACCCTTCTTTATAAGCCGGGAATCCATGAAATTTATTTTACAATTTGAGGGGGAGTGTTCGAGTTGATAAGGATACTTTAGGCACATCCCATTATCTTGTAATGTATTTTTAGTTTTTTACCTTTTACCTCCCTCGGCTATGTAATATTAGTATGGGAGCATGGATGTAATTTTCCCTTGATTATTGACTAAGTGAATCAATATAGAGAGAATTCGATTCTCTCCAACAAGTTCTGCCGCCATCTCCTTCTCTCCTCTTTATCTTCATCTTCTTCTCCTCCTCCCTTCTTCCCTCTCTTTTGCTTCCTTGCAACTCTTAAAATTCAACGTTGTGGTGCGGTTGACGGAAATGTTGTAAAATAACTTAGAAATGTTAAGTATCAACGGCCAAGTCTTCTCATGGTCTCGTACAAGACATCGTAAGAGGTTGCCAAGGCTTCGGTATACCACTTATTTCTGTCCATCTGTATATAGGTGAAAGGCTATAGAAAATTATAAATTTGTATTTGTCCTCATCCGCAAAGTCTTCCAAAAGCAACTCATAAATTTACATCATGATCAGAGACACTCGAGTCCGGTAGTCTATGTAGTCGCACCACCTCTTTGAAGAACATGGCAGCAATGCGGCTTGCATCATAGGTATTCCGAAAGATTTGAAGTGAGCCATATTTGAAAATCTATCCACTGCCACAAATATGAAATCATGCTTCTCTTGAGTAAAGTTAAGCCAAACACAAAGTCCATGCTGATATGCAGCCACAGTGCATGTGGTACGAGCAGCGGGGAGTATAATCCTGTGTTTTCTTTCACTCCTTTAGCAAGCTGGCACGTTAGCACCGTTGTATTACATGCTCAACATATATTTGAAGGCGTCACCTAGGCATCCAAGCATCTTAGTTGCCTTGGACGCCTTGGTCGACTTAAGAGTACGCCATAAACGCCTTGTTGGTGTCGCCTCATGTCTAGACCCCCTCCAATGCCTTGGGTCTCATAGACGCCATGACAACTATGCTTTAAAGACAAAGCCAGGTGTAGAGATCAGCCACCTGTGATAAGATTTTATCCTCACCAAAATGTCCTCCCAATGCTCCGCCATGTAGCTCCCAATTAAGGTACTTCCTTATGGATGCGTTGGGGATGCATAGGTGAGTTCCTAAAAAGAGGAAACCATCATGTAAGGAATACTTTGCATTCGTATCTCCTTTCTATGTGTAAAGATGTGAAAACCAGAATCAAAGAAGAAGAAATAAGAGAGACAAAGAGATTGTTGTAACTTGAATCACAACTGTGTGTTAGGGACTTCCCCTTTCATTCAATAATATAGACTACTTATTACATAGTCATAACCCAAATAGGAAAGCAGAATGGAATCAAGGAAACTAACTTAGCTAACAACTATCCTAAACCCAATAAGACACTAATAAAGATATATAAAAAATAATCCCACGGTATGGAGGTCTATGGTCAGCCGATACATGCTCTCATATACTCTTAACACCCCCCCTCAAGCTGGAGTATACAAATATCAACAGAATGCTCTAGCTTGGACCAACAAGAACTCCAACAAACACAAAGAACTCCAATCAACCGTCACAAAGCCATCAACAACTCCAAAAGCAATGAAAGCCCTTCCCAAAGACCGCACTGTCACATAATCTAAAAATAGAAGTGTAGCATCCAATAGCTAAAGCAAAAGAACTTCCCAAAGAAGGTGCTCCAACAGAAACTGTAGCTCCCAATAGCTACAACAAAAGTAATCATGAGCCTGAAACAAAGATCTCCCCAAACAGATGTCTCACAAAAAATTCCACAAATAAATAGGCAGCATCAAGTCGTTGGGGACCAAACAAACTTAACTTGTTGAATATACCAAACAGCATCAGGTCACTGAATATACCATCTTCACATGATAAAATAGTTGCTGAGGACACACACGAGCATAAACCTCTTCAAACAATATAATCTTAAGTAGACATAATCTTGAGCAGGCAATCAATCAAATCGAGCAGATAATTTGAATCTCCCCCTCACGTGTAGTAGTACACAAAGACATATTTTCCAACCACCACCACCACAAAGAATCCCATAACCAAGAGCATCACAAGAAAATAATTTCCAATCTCCCCCTTACAATAGGGAATCTTTAAAATAACTCAAATTACCCCGCATGCAAGTACCAATTTTCACAGAAGTACAAATTCCAAATTGAGGTGACCTCCGGCCCACCGCCCACCAAAGCAATAATTTGGCACATACATATGCCCAATGGCAATTTTGTAATTACTTCATATAATCCCCAATTGATGTGGAACCCCAGGTCAAAATACTTAATTGGGTTTGACATGGACCCACTTCAAACAATAGAACTCATTAATCCAAAATTGATGGCAATTTTGTAATTAATCCATCAATCTCAAGTTTAAAAACCATTATTGACCACAATTATGGGTCCATCCAAGCACACAATAGCCAAAAATAAAAAAGAATGGCATAACCATAATTAGCCAAAATTGAAAAGGGGATGGTATCTCAAGGCAAAAGGGTAAACTAGGAATTGCCTAAACTATAAAAGGCAAATAGTAATAAATAGGAGAAAGGAGGGGCACTCAAACTAACAATTTTAAGAAACCAAAGTGGAGAACGTAGGATGGGAAAAGGGTAATCTTGGCACAAAAGTAAAATTAATGGTAGGAAGCAATAAAGAACAACTTGAGGGGTATTTCGGAAACTAAGGGAAATAAATTAAAGTAACAAAAGAATCGTGTGGGGGAAAGACTTTGTCTTCAACCTCACAATCAGCCACATACGAAACCAGAAACCAAAGGTAATTGGAAAGACAACCCACAATTTTTCATTCCCAAACATAATAAAGAGCAACAGTAACCACACGGGAACAGATTGCGACCAGCAAAGTCAACAATTTCAGGGGGCATATGAGCAGCAAATCGATAGCAACACCAACAGTGCATGGTAGATGGAACAGCTACAGACGTCACCTTTCCCTTTCGAGAACCAGAGAAGAATAATAGCAGCGAAAACCATGCATCCATGGAGGAATTCAAGTGAGTCGTCTTCCACCTCAAGCGGAAAACCAGAGGCAGAAAACATGATGGAATCAACAAACATCGCAACATCAACGATAGCAGCCCATGATCAGAAAGTCAAGTATCATCAATCAAGATGAAAAAGAAGGGGTATTGCAACCGAGAAACAGCGTTGGAGAGGGCTGTAACCAAGCAAAGAGACATTGACTTACGAAAAAAGTAGAGCCAGTTGCTGTCTTCAAACCTGGAGAGTTATGCAACCACAGTCCAGGAAAGCCATCGACTTCAAGCGGAACATCTTCAACCAGCAGAAACCGAACGTCAATTTGGGCAGCGACGATTGCATCAAAACGATAACCGAGCAGTAGATTCAGACTTCGACAGTGAGACTTCCAAATCAGAAACCATAAGCAAAAAGTCGAGACGATCGAAGCAGCAGAAGCAAACCTTTGATTCAACAAGAACCTCCATCAATACCCTAGTTTTTTTTTTTTTTAGAAACCAGCAACCTTCTCCTTCAACAGGAAACCAGGTCAAGCAAAGAAAGAATGGGTCTCCTTCAACCTCTCGACAGTAGCAGATAAAATTTCAATCGAGCGAGATATCTCTCACACCAGACACGGACCAGCAAACTAAGCAGATTTTTTATTTTTATTTATTTTTTTTAAACAGTAGGCAGTCACATGTTACCTATTTATTCTTCTTCTTCATGGCTCTGATACCATGTAAAGATTTGAGAACCAGAATCAAAGAAGAAGAAATAAGAGAGACAAAGAGATTGGTGTAACTTAGGAGTCACAACTATAGATCTGGGACTTCCCCCTTCTTTCAATATATAGACTACCTATTACATAATCATAACCCAAATAGAAAAGTAGAATGCATAATCAAAATAGGAAACTAACTCTAACTTAGCCAACAACTATCCTAAACCCAATAGGACACTAACAAAGATATATCAACCCTCTTCCTTTTCTACCTGGCCCTTGAAGTCCTCTCCCGTTTAATCCAATCCTCCATTGACCAATACCTTATCTCCCCCATCCCTAAATGTAAAGCCCTTATGCTAACCCACCTAACCTTTGCTGATGATCCCATGATCTTTTCTAAAGCTGACCCTACCTCCATAACCAACATCCTGGCCTCCCGCCACCTTTTTGAATCCCTTTCTGGCTTGAAAACTAATCTTCTCAAATCCAACCTCTTCCTTTCGGGAGTCTCAGACGCCCGTCAAGCCTAGCTCCTTGCCATCTTTGGTTTCTTTTCGCGAACCCTCCCCGTCAAATGCCTTAGCCTCTCTCTTATTTCCTCTTGTCTCTCCCCTCACCACTGTTCCCCCATCCTTGATTACATTAGGCAAAAAGGCTCCAACTTTGGAAAGGCATGCTATACGGGTTGCCTAGTCCTTATGAATTCTGTCCTCCAATCCCTCTACCTTTACTGGTCGGGCATCTTTTTCCTCCCTGCTTCCACTTTTAAAGCCATTGACTCTCTCCTTTGTGCCTTCCTTTGAAAAGGATTTGAGGCCACTAGATTCCTCCACCCTATGAGTTTGTCGAATGTCTGCCGCCCCAAGTCTAAAGAAGGTTTGGGCCTCCGCAAAATCAAGGATGTCAACTCTGCTGCTATCCTCAAGCTCATTTGGAAAATCATCTCCAAGTAGCGGAGTATCTGGGTCTTATGGGTTAACTCCATTCCCCTTAAAAATGATTCCCTTTGGACCACCACCCCCTCTGCTGATGCTTCCTAGATCTGGCAATGCATTCTCAATTCCAGACCCCTTGCCCTCCCTCCTCCTTAGGCCTCTTCTCTTCTGCCTCTGCCTAGAACTTTACCCGCTCCAAAGACCCTCTTATTCCTTGGCGAAATATCATCTAGTTTAAAGGGCACATCCCTCACCATAGCTTCACCGCCTGGTGAACTCTCTCCTATTGTCTCCCAACTCAGTCTTTCCTCAATTACCGTCACATCCATGTCCCTACCTCCTACTGTTTGTGTCGGAATGGTACTGAAGACGTTGACCATATTTTCTTCTCCTACCCTTCCTCTACCTCCATCAGGAAGGTCCTCTGCTCATGCTGGCCCTCCATCTATCCCATCCTTCCCCTTCTCCGTGAATGGATTTGGGTAGACTTGACCTATAGTGGCTCCACCATATGTGACACAGTTGGAAAGCTCGCCTTTTACGCCACCATCAACCACCTTTAGATGGAACGAAACCTACGTAGATGGTCCCCCAATTCCCGTTCCTTCGAAGGAATTTGGAAGGCCATCTACTTCGATGTTTCCTCCAAGCTTAGATCTCTCTGCCACCATCCGGTTCGTGACACCCAAAGGAACAGGCTCATTGTTCTCCTGGGGTTTTCCTACCTCTGTCATTTCCCCCCCCCCCTCTGTTGTCTCCCATAGTTTCTTCGGGCCTTAGTTTCCCCCCTCCTCGAGGGTTTGCTCCTTTTTCCCCCCCTTTTTTTTGCCCTTGTATATTCTTCTCCTCGGTAATGAATTATTTATTCATCCAAACAAAAAAAGATATATCAAACATAATCCCACGGTATGGAGGTCTATGGCCACCCATAGCCCTCCAGCCGATATATGCTCTCATATACTCTTAACACTGGAAATCTGATAAAGCATTAGTAAAATCAGTATCAGAAAGGTACTCATCTTTGGTATGGTTAAAGCTCATGCCTTTAGCTAAGAAGGTATTCAATGTGAACACTTATCTACTCAACGCATCAACAACTTGATTCTCTTTTCCAGCTTATGCTTCAAGGCAAATATTAACTCTTGGAGGTAGGCGACCCATTTGGCATATCAGGTTCTTATTGTTCTTTGGGAGTGCAAATGTTTGAGAGCTTTTTGGTCAGAGAAAAGCACAAACTCCTTGTCGATGAAATAGTGCATCCAATGCTTTAAGATTCGTACCTTTGCATATAGTCCAATATCATAGATGGAGTACCTCTTTTTCGTGTCATTCAACTATTCACAATAGAAAGTGATAGGGCGACCACCTTAAATTAGAACAACACCAATGTCGACGTCAAAAGCATCTGTGGAAACTTCAAAGATACAATCAAAACCTGGCAGATGTAACACCGGAGCCTCCGTCATCTTCTTTTTGATAAGTGTGAATACTTCAGTAGTGGCTAGAGTCCAATAGAATTTGCCTTTTCCTTTGCTTCATGCACTCATTAATAGGTTCCATGATAGCGCTGAAATTTCTAATTGAATCGCCGGTACAAGGATGTTAAACCATGAAAACGACAAAACTCCATCAGAGTATTTGGTATTGGACAATCGATGATGCTTTGAATCTTTTCCAGATCAGCTTCTACCCCTTTTGATGACACAATAAAGCCAAGCAAGACAATCTTGGGCAATGTGAACGAACAATTCTTGAGGTTGATATAGAGATTTTCAACTTGTAGTACCCGCATCATATGCCTCAAGTGGTCTAAATGTTTTTCCTTTGTTTTGTTGTAAATTAAGATATCGTCAAACATAATGGCAGGAGCATCATGGTAGGGCATAACCAACTCTGCATCTTGCTCCGACACCATTCTCACCGCTAGCTCCTTTAGCCCATCTATTATTGCCACTTTTTCCCCTGCCGCCTCAGTAGGGTTATGCCTTGCCATGATGCTCTCTGCCACTTCATCTAGAGTCCCTAGATCTCTCCGCCTTGAAATGGTCAACATCCTATCATCCTCTACAATTGCCGATGTGGCCAACCCACTGATGTCCTGCCAGCCTCCTGTACCACCACCGACATTCCTCTCGTTAATCACTTTCAAGAACCTGCTGCTGTAGCTGCTCAATTCCCTGGCCGAACCTGGTCTCCCACCAGGGTTTACTACTTATTCCCATGTGCCGCATCTGCTTGGTATGTCCTCCCTGAGCTATCTCCAGTCCGGGAAGGCCCCTCTTGCCCAATTGGCCCTTCATCCAAGTGATCCCTGATTTTGTCTAGCCCTGCAGCTGGCCCTATGAGGAAAGTCAGATCCCTCCGATCCACTTCTCTCCCCAAAGGATCTGAGAAACCCACAACCACTAGGATCCCCCTGCCCTCCCCCCCAAGCTTGCAGGTCTCCCCCCTCGCCTCCCCTAGCTCCTCGAAGCTCTTGCTAGCCAACTACTCCCGTTCCAAATGATTCCTTGGATTATCTGGAATGTCAGAGGGCTCAACTCCTCTGCAAAGCAATACACAATCTGTTCCTGTATCAAGTCCACTAAAGCAATCATTTGCTTTCTCCTTGAGACCAGAGTTCTCAAGGCCAATGCCCCCTGCATTGCCGCTTCGATAGCCCCTCCCTCATCTCCAACTATAACCACTCCCCCATTAGTCGCATTTGGGTTCTCTGAGATCCCAATTCTATCCACATCAATCCCATTGCCACCACATACCAAATAATTCACCTTTCTCTCTCCTTCCCTCCTACTCTGCCTCCCTGCTTCTTCTCCGTCATTTATGCCCTTAACTGTGCTCCTGACAGACTCCCTCTCTAGTCTGTCCTCAAGTCCTTTACCTCCTCGATCAATAGCCTCCCTAGGGCATTGGAGGTGACTTCAATGTTGTCCGTGCCTCTCACGAAAAATCAAAGAGGCCTCCTTACTGATCCCACTCATGTCGATGCCTTCAAAGGCTGCATTGGTGATCTCGGCATGTATGACCTTAGACAATCAGGATCCAAGTTCACTTGGCAGAACCGTAGGAGGGGTAATGATAGGGTCACCTGCAAGCTGGACAAAATTCTTGTCAATGAATCCTAGCTTGATTCCTTCCCACAATGCCTGTTTTGATCTTCCTAGTATTTCTAACCACTCCCCCTCATCTCTCTTTATGTCCAACCCATCCCCTCCTTTGGCCTTAAGCATTTTAAATTCTCATACGAACCCATCATCCAGACTTTCTACCTCTTGTCTGTGATGCTTGGAACATCCCCGCTCACTCCCCTTCCTACCTCATTGCCTTTGCCAAAAAGCTCAAGAATGCCAAAGTTGCTCTCAAGACTTGGAACTCCAATGTCTTTGGGAACACCTTTGACCGTGTCCTCTCCTGTCAGAGCAAGCTTGACCACATCCAATCCAGACTCTTGTCTAATCTTCACAATAATCTTCTAGAAGATGAGGAAAAGCTTGTTACCTCTGAGCTCTCCGATCTTCTCACCCAAGAAGAAAGTTTCATCTGCCAGTAATCAAGAATTAAATGGCTGGAGCTTGGAGACATTAACTCATCTTATTTTCACCGATCTATTGAGGCTAAAACTAATGCTAATTCTATCCCCAAGCTCCTCTCTGCCTCAGGCATTGAGCGGTCCTCCCAACGGATATCAAATCCAAAGTTGCCTCCTATTTCTCTAATCTCTTCAACCCCCTTCCGCCTCCCCTCCCGTCCTGCCTGCCAATCTTCTTAACAAATTCGTTCCCAATCACCTACGTCACTCCCTCTAGTCCATCCCTTCTGATGATGAGATCGCTGCCATCCTCTCCCACAAAGCAAATAAAGTTTTGGGTCTCGATGGCTTCAGCATTGGATTCTTTTCGGCCTGCTGGCACATTATCAGAGATGACTTCATTCGAGCCATCAAAAGCTTCTTCCTTAATCCCTCCTAGATATATGGTGTCAATCACACCTTCCTCTATCTCAACCCCAAGAAAGATGGTGCTCAAGTCATGTCTGACTTTCGTCCCAACTCTCTGCAACATTTGGTACAAAGTCATTGCAAAAATTCTTGCTAATCGCATCCAATCGGTTATCGATTTTCTTGTTAGTGCCAATCAATCAACTTTCATATATGGTAGAAGCATCATGACAATATCATTCTCTGCCATGAGATTGTCTGATGCTTTTATCGGAAATCCCACTCTTCCATTGTTTTCCTCAAAATTGACATCATAAGGCTTTTGACTCCATCCATTGGGATTTCATCTCCATTGTCTTGCTACATATGTCCTTTCCCCCTTCCTTTGTCCACTGGATCCATTTCTACATTTCCTCTCCCTGTTTTTCTATCTTTGTCAATGGTAGCCCCACTGGCTACTTTCCCGCTTCCATGGGTATCAAACAAGGTTTCCCTCTCTCACCCTTCCTTTTCTCGCTTGCCCTTGAAGTCCTTTCCAAATCCATTCAATCTTCCACTGACCGCCACCTTATCTCCCCCTTTCCCAAGTGCAAAGGCCTCTTGCTCACTCATTTAGCCTTTGCTGATGACCTCATGATTTTCTCCAAAGTTGACCCCTCTTTTATTTCCAACATCATAGCTTCCCTCCACCTCTTTGAAAAGCTCTCGGGTCTTCGAATCAACCTTCTCAATCTAACCTCTTTCTCTCAGGTGTCTCTGATGACCGTAGAGATCTCCTCCTTGCTCTCATCGGGTCCTCCATCGGCTCCCTCCCTATTAAGTATCTTGGTCTCCCCCTCATCTCCACCAGGCTTACTTTCCTCCACTGCTCTCCCCTATTTGATCTCCTCAAAAGCTTTAACTTTGAAAAGGCAACCTTCTCTCCAATGCTGGTAGGCTGGTTCTAATCAAATCAGTCTTGCAATCCATGTACCTGTATTTGTCAGGTATCTTTGTTCTCCCTCCAACACCTCTAATGCTATTGATTCCATCCTTTGCTCCTTCCTCTGGAAAGGTGTTGAGTCCTCTAGATTCCTCCATCCCATTAATTGGTCCAAGGTCTGCACTCCTAAATATGTAGGTGGTCTTGGTCTCAGGAAAATCATCGACGTTAGCAAGGTGGGAATCCTCAAGCACATCTGAAAAATCTTGTCCAAACATAATAGCATCTGGATCTCCTAGGTCTACTCTCATCCCCTCATAAGAGATTCCCTCTGGACTGTCTCCCTCTCCCCGGATGCCTCTTGGATTTGGCGCAACATTCTTAACTCTAGACCCTCTGATCTTGGCGCCATTTCCTATTCCATTGGGAATGGATCGAGCACCTCTCTCTGGTTGGATCCCTGGCACCCTTCAGGCATTTTCCTCTCCCTCTATACCCCCAGATCCATCTACTCCTTTTGCCTTAGCAAAATGCCCAAGGTGATTGACATCCTCTCAGATGATGGCTAGTCCACCTCTACTTGCCCCCTCCCCTATCCCTCCTAGCCATCGAGGTAGGGAAGACAAGATTCTTTGGCTCCCCTCCCCATCCGAGTCTTTTCATTGTGGCCTCTGCCTGGTAGTTCGTCAGATCCAAAGCCCCCCTTATGACCTAGTGCAACATCATATGGTTCAAGTGCCACATCCTGTGTCACAGCTTCATTGCCTGGCGGGCCATCTCATACTTGCCCCCCTCCCCTTGTAGATCTCTAGTCTACCCTCCCCGTATCCCTCCTTGCCATCAGGGTAGGGAAGACAAGACTCTTTGGCTCCCCTCCCCGTCCAGTCTTTTCACTGTGGCCTTTGCCTGGTAGTTCGTTAAATTCAGAGCTCCCCTTGTGCAGCATCATCTGGTTCAAAGGCCACATCCCACGTCACAGCTTCACTGCCTGGGAAGCCATCTCATACTGCCTCCCTACCCAGGGTTTCCTCATCCATCAGCACATTCATGTCCCCTCCTCTTGTTGCCTATGTTGGAACGGCATCGAAGACATAGATCACCTATTCTTCTCTTGCCCCTTCTCCTCCACCATTTGGAAAAGAGTCCCCCTTTCCTACTGGCCCACCCCAGAAGATTTCTCCTTGTCTCTAGAGAATGGACATGGATAGACATGACTTTCGGAGGCCCCTCTATTTGTGACACCATTGGGAAGGTTGCTTTCGGAGCCACGATCTCTCATATTTGGATGGAGAGTAATCTCCATAGATGGACTTCCAGCTCCTGATCTCTCGATAAAATTTTTTGGAAAGCCATCTACTTTGAGGTCAGCTCTAAGCTTGGCAGCCTTCGCCTTCGGCCCGTCAGACACTCTGCCAGAATAGGTATATGATTGCCTCTTGGGGCCTTTTCCCCCTCCATTATCTCCCCCCCCCCTTGATGTTCCCCCTCTTTTTTGAGCTTTTGGCCCTTTA
>NC_056563.1:1134817-1189935 GCF_013358625.1 Macadamia integrifolia | reverse complement strand
CCCCCCCCCCCCTTTTTCCTCTTGTATATTTTCTCTTTGGTATTGAATTTATTTATTCACCCAAAAAAAGATGTCGTCAACGTAAACAAGGAATTCTTCTGATGCAAGGACAAAGTAACTGTGTCATAACCCCTAAATCCAGAATCCCTGAGCAGAAATAAAACGAGAATAAAGAGATTTTCTGTATCTTACAAAAGGTCAACCTGATGAGGACAGAACTCTGGTCAAGCGTTCCTGTTAAGGTGGTGAACAAACACTCAAAACCTGGTCAAGATCCAACAGCTGGATTTGGAGTTAACGCACCGATATGAAAATAGAAAGCTTCCAAAAACAGATTTAAAAAAGCAGTTGATATTAGCAATAGATCTCAGAAATTAGGAACTAAACAAATAAAAACTTCCAAAATAGAAGCTGATGCTGGATTTAGAAACCATGCTGATCAAAAAAAGAAACAACCAGAATAGAAACTGTAAAATGATGACATAATCTTCAGAATCCCAGAAATAGTACATGCAGAGCACTACCGAATCAGTAAATGATATCAAGAAGAAGATCTCAGAACCTGTGAACAACCAGAATCGATGGACAGTTCTGAAACAGGGGGAAAAAATCCAATGGAAATTCATCCAACAGATTTGTGACCAAATAAACAAAAAGATTCAGAAAAGAAACTGATCTTACCAACCGTAGGATATAGGAATCAAGAAGCTAACCTTTGTTGACCGAGAAGAAGAAAACAAAGATAGAATAGGCCTCTCACCTAACTGTGGAGAAGGAATCTGTTATGGACCTTGGAAGAACTCAACCCCATAAACCGGCTTGCAAGGTGAGGAATCCAAGACCATTTCAACCCACATCAAATCTCTTTCGAAACCAATGTGGGATCAGCCCCTCATATGACTGATAAGGGATCGTTACATACCACCATGCTTCCGAATCGACGTCCACGGTGGCCCACTCTTGGATTAGGTAGCCCTTTCTTAGCGGCTCCACTTTGCTTCAAGGTATCTTTATCTAGCGGCAGAAAGCCCTTTCCTAGTGCTTCACACCAGGTCACCTCTTGCGCGTGAGGGTTGGGACCAAGAATTGGCTCCTTTGATACCACTGTACGAGCCTTGGAAGAACTCAACCCCATAAACAGGCTCACAAGGTGAGGGAATCCAATACCATATCAACCCACATCAAATCTCTTTCAAAACCGATGTGAGATCAGCCCCCTATATGACTGATATGGGATCATAACATCCACCAACTCTAGCCTTGGCATCCCACCAAGGTTTCCCCATTGCATCCAATAGTAGAGCAGTTTTGAATCCCACAAAACCATGCTCCGTTTCTCACAGAATTCACAAGTTCAAGGCTAAATTATTTCTCAAGTCAATGGTAGTGGGTACAATCCCCTACTCATTGTTTATAACTTCAACTAATTAAGGAAAATAGGAAACCCCTATGTATGGCAGGGAGAATCGCTTACAACTAAAATCTTCTTTAAAATAGAAACTATTCTCAAACCTTGACAAAATAAATTTTTTTTTTTTTTGGTGAATAAATAATTCATTACCAAGCGAAGAAGGAAAAGATTACAGCCCCTAGAAAGGGTAGGGGGAAGAAAACAGAACTATCTCAGAGGGTATTACTATTCCAGATGGTGGAGCTGGGGAGCTCCCAGGAGTTTACAATATGAAAATTTCTGGGGGAGGGATTACAAGTGGAAGAATTCCAATAGATTTTTGCTTTGACATCAAAGAAGATGGAGCCCCAAATCTTCTCAAGCGGGCAGGAGTTGGAGGTCCATTTCCTATGATTTCTTTCCATCCAAATCTGGTTTATTGTAGCGCAGAAAGCCAGTCTTCCTACTATATCACCGATAGACTTTCCCTGAAAATCCACTCCCTTTGAAAGGGAAGGATTCTCCTTTTGTCTGTCCAACATTTGTCAAGGATCCCTTTCTAGATGGATGAAGAGATGGTGCAAGCAAAGAAGAGGTGCTCTATAGTCTCCATCTCATTGCCACATAGGATACACATAGGGTCAACTTGAATGTCTCTCTGCAGAAGGAAATGATTTGTGGGCAAAGAGTTAGTAAACACTCTCCAAGCCGTGAAACTCTGGCGGGGGATGTGATGCTTGAACCATATGAGACGATGCCATGGAGAAGTCGGGCCCTGAGTCCTGACACTCTCCCAAGCATCCTTGGAAGAGAAGAGCTTAGAAGAAGAAGGCATCCATAAAGTAGTGTCCTGGCTTTGCTGATGGGATGTGAGATGACCGGCAAAGGGTTCCATATATTCGTAAGAGGTGTCAAAGAATGGGCCGGGGGAGACCAGTTGCCTGAAGAGAGAATATCAGCCACAGGGGCAAACTTGGAGAGGCCTGAGTTATAAATTCTTCTAGTGCTTATAGTGTGGTAAAGAATTCCTTTGGGGTGCCAAGGGTCAAGCCAAAAGTAAGCATTGGCTATATTGCCGATCTGGGAGGAGCAGGCTGAAGATATAGAGGGCTGCATAGCAATGATTTTCTGCCACACCCATGAGGTACCTGCCAGAATTTTTACAATCCAAAAAGAATCCGATCTAAGGGGATTCGAGTAAACCCATTCGACCTATATACTCCTCTTCTTCTTAGAGATGATCTTCCAAGCCAACTTAATGATACTAGCCAGATTAACATCCTTGATCTTTCCCAAACCAAGCCCCCCTTCTGCTTTAGGAAGGCAAACTGCAGCCCAGCTGATAGGGCGAATAAATCTAGAACAATCGGTTCCTTTCCAAAGGAAAGAGGAAAAAATGGACTCCAACTTGGAAATGATGGATTCCGCCAAGCCATAAATACCCGACTAGTAAATGTAAGAAGCTTGGAGAACTGATGTAATGAGCTCAAGACAACCTGCAAAGGATAGAAGCTTTCCTTTCCAGAGCTGGAGGCGCTTCCTAATAAAATCAAGCATAGGAGTACAATGATGGGTAGAGAGCTTAGATGGAATGAGGGGGAGATCAAGATACTCCACTGGAAGGTGCCCAATGCAGAAACAAGTTTGCTCCAGCAGGGATGCTCTGGCGGTCTTAGATATCCCATCCAAGAAGATAAGAGATTTTGCCAGATTGACATGGAGCCCAGACATCACAGCAAAATGAGACAGGCATAGCATGATGCTTCCAGGAGAAGAAGGATCAGCTTTGGAGAAGATCATCAAGTCATCAGCAAAAGCAAGGTGAGTAAGCTTCATAGCCTTGCACTTAAGGATGGCAAAGATGAGGTGCATGTCAGTAGCCGCTTGCAGACTTCTAGAAAGAGCTTCCATGGCGAGGCAGAAGATGTATGGAGAGAGGGGGCATCCCTGCCTAATACCTACAGAAGAAGAGAAGTAGCCAGCTGGACTTCCATTCACCAACTCTGAGAATTGGGGGGAAGCAATGCATTGATAAATCTAATTAGTGAAAACTGGGGAAAATCCCATGCTGTTGAAGACCAAGACAATGTAATCACATCTCAGAGAATCAAAGGCCTTAAGGATGTCTATCTTCATAAGGATAACTGAGGAGTGGGATTTTCAGTCAAAACCTCTAACAATTTCATGGCAAAGGAGGATATTATCCCCAATGCTTCTCCTTGGGATGAAGGTCGATCGATTGTTGCTAACAAGGGAGTCAACCACAAGCTTGATTCTATTAACAAGGATTTTAGCTATAAATTTATAGAGGAGATTACATAGAGAAATTGGCCTAAAATCCTTCATCTCATTAACTACCTCTTTCTTCGGAATGAGGCAAAGAAAAGTGTGGCTACCCCTTTGATTTGGTTAGGCTTGAAGAAGAAGCTTTTGATTGCTTTTATCATGTCCACATTGATGAGATTCCAAGAGGATGAAAACAAGCCCATGCTAAATCCGTCAGGATCCAGGGCTTTGCTTGCCTTGTGGGAGAGGATGGCCGAAGTGATCTCTTCCTCAGTGGGGAAAGCCATAAGAGGACCTGATAAGCTGCAAGGGATGAAATCGTTTAAGAGACCCGCAGGGATGAAAGGGGGAGGGGCTGGATCCATCCTAAATAGGTTCTTGAAGAAGTCAACAGTGACACCTTTTATCTCATCCACTTTGTGCACCTGATTGCCATCCAGAGTAGTCAACTTGGTGATAGAGTTGAGATTATTTCTTGCTTTCACCGATATGTGAAAATAGGCAGTGTTTGAATCCCTAAGCTCTAACCAATTAATCTTAGATTTTTGTCTCATGAAACTCTCTTCTTGAGCAAGGAGGGTAGATAGGTTAGCCGCCTCAATCTTTTCTTCATTTTCCAAAGAGAGATTGATATGATTGAACTGCAACTGAATCTGGATGGAGGAATGCATTCATTAGCTTGAGAAGAAATATTCCCGAAGGAGTTAGTATTCCAGGGCCTTGAGGGCAATTTTGACATTCTTTAACCTTCTAGCCTTGGCAATAAGAGGAGAGGAGAAGGCTTGGACGAGCTTAGCCTAAGCTTCCCTAACAATGGAGGGGTAGTTAGGGTGGGATGCCCACATATCAAAAAATTTAAAGGTTTAGGCCCAAAGGAGGTGTAGGGCTGGATTAGGAGGGAGATGGGGCTATGGTCCGAGATGTCAGGGGTTTCAAAAGTTGCATGGGAGGAGGGGAAATAAGTAAGCCATGCTTCATTAACCAGGACTCTGTCTAGCTTGCAAGTGATGTGGGCCTGGCCCGATCGTTTGTTGTTCCAAGAGAATTTTATCCTAGACCATCTAAGGTCTTCAACAGCAATATCATCAATACAAGAATTTAGAGAGTTCATATTAACACTGTCCAGGGGGCCCCTTCCTTGCTTCTCATGGGAGAATCTAATTACATTAAAGTCCCCCCAAATTCCCTAGGGAAGACTTCCAATCTGGTTGGCAATGTGCCTAAGGCCATTCCAAAGGATGTCCCTATCCGCCACTCTGTTAGAGACATAAATAGAAGTGAGGAAAAGGGTGGAGCTGTAAGTAATATCAGAAATAGATAAATAGAGGAATTGGGTGGAGTAGGAAATGAGTGTAACATTTAATTTTGAACTGTCTCATATGAAGCAAATACGTCCATTAGGGTAGGCAGAGTGGTTGGACAGAAATTGCCTGCCTGGAGCAATGTTGGAGACAATTTTGCTCATGTTAGATTCTTTAACATGAGTTTCCAGAAGACAACAAAAGGAAGGCTTGAGCTCTTTGATGAGCGACCTTGCAGCAGCATGCTTAGAAGGGGAGTTGAGACCCCTGGAATTCCATACAATGCCTTGGGACATTAGGCACAATCAGAAGAGGGCAACAAATGCTCCCGAGGAGCGGGGCAAGGGAGCAGGGGGCAGGCCAAGATCTACTTCGCCTCTAATAGCAGCGAGGAGTAGTTGGGTGAGAGATCGCAGGGGCAAGAGGAGTCGGATATAACAGGTTCGGAGGAGCACCAGGCTTCCGTCTGCCTTTTTTCTGATTACGCTTGGAATTGGTAGGGAGGGAGAGGTTGTCAAGCAAGGAAGAAGAGGCAGTGGTGTTGTGGGTCAAACTATTATCCAAACCCAAGTCCGTAGGAGACTAGGTTTGGGTCGAGGGCTGGCAAAAAGAGTTGTGGGTCTAAGAAATGTTAGGAGGTTCAAAAGGGGGGTTCAAGTGGATGGGCTCAGTAATGGCCTCAGCCAGGCTAGAGGCCCTCACGATTAAAGGCCCAGAGATGAGAGACACATCAGCAGGGGCAGTATGAGACAAAGGGCTTGTGACAGGAGCACATGCTTCCTCCAAAAAAGCCAGGGGGTGTTGCTGAGGACTTCTGTTAAAGGGGGAGAAAGAGACCTTTTTGAGGACGTCGTCTTCGAAGTCTTCTTCATCGGTGAAGGAGAGGTCTCGGAGCAAGACTCGTCAGAGTCTGAGAGGCTAACATCAGTAGAGGAGTCCGAAGTACCAGAAGAGGAATCAACAGAAGGGGAACTACCATCGAAGCTTTTTGAGGAATCATCTGAACCACAGACTGCAGACCTAGCAAGGGGAGATTGCACGTCACCATCAATTGATCCTTCAAGCAATCGAGGATCAACAAAGCTTCGGTCGCGTCTTCCAAGGCAGCAAATCTATTGTGACCAGCATGCAAGGACCGAGCCATGTTTGGAGGATTTCCGACGATGGAAGGCGCCTGGGCAACGACAACATGCGAAGCAGGTTTTCTTCTTCGATTCCTCCCTCTTCCTCTTGCCGGTGGTCGGAAAAAAGATCCACGACCATTCTCAATCATCAGGGATCGATCATGTCAGTTGATGGGGCCAATAAGATCATCGGTGTGAGAGTCATCCAAGGGGGCAGGGGAAGCCTTCTTCAAGCATGCCCTAGTGTCATGCCCAAATACTTTGCAAACAAGGCATTAGGGGGGCTTCTAGTTATAATGGACTGATTGCTAGAAGGAGAAATCTTCACCCTCATGGACAGAGATGGAGTGAAAAGCGTCTACAGCAACAACCTCAACACATATTCGTGTGAAGGCAAGGCGATCTTTTCTATTAGTTATGGCATCGGAGCACACAGGGGTTCCCAGAACCGAACCAACGGCACTTCATCCTAACACTAGAATTGCAGGGGCAATCCAGGGAGGGAGACCCAGATGGGGATGGTGGAGAAATCAACTCGATTGAGAAGCAGATGGCAGTGCCAAGCGATTGTTTCAAGAGGGACGTCTTGACAAGGTGGAAGGGAGGACGCTTTCCTAACAAGTGTCCAACGAGGGAGTTATTCCATTAGGATGCTTCAGAGCCCAGAAGGCCCTTGGGGAAAACAGCAACAAGCGATTCCCCAAGCTTGGTTGGAGGGGCATAGTGCAGAGATAGGTTATCAGCATGAGGGGAGAAAGAGTGTTTGAAGTGGGAGTTCCAAGGGACACCAAGGGGGGAGGCTAACGGTGAAGAAGGTGGTGTAGGAGAGGGAACAATGGTAGGGATAGCAGTCTCTGGCAAGGGGGAGCACCAGTTGAAAGGTCGGCCATTGGTTCAGGCAAGAGACTCCATCGGTACATAATGGTTGTCAGATGGGGAGGGTCCATCCCACACTCCCATCAACTCGGAAACCGATGTTGTCAAAAACTGCTGTCCTTCAGAAGCTGGTTATAACTTATTTACTGTTGTGTTTCGAAATCTTCCCTCTTGGGTCAGTTGAATAAAGGCACAGAGCTCCTTGAACTTTGTATAGTAAGAAGAAGGATTGGGGCTTTCACAATTTTAAAAAGGCATTTCTTCGAATGAGTTTAAAAGAGACCTGGTCAAGAATCTACTGCTATTGTGTTGGAGGTTGGAAAGAAGCTTGGCCCATAACTCTTGACAAAATAGAAACTATATACTTAACTCTGTGTAGAACTTAAATCCCTAATATTTGGGCTTATAGAATTGGCCCACCACAATAGTAAACCTAAAATTATTAAACCCATGGCCTATATAACCCATTGGACACCAAAAATTAAACATATCAGTCCATTCTTGGTCCAGCTTGATGGCCTGGTTCGCTGCTGACTTTTTGTTCTTTTGAACAACACTTTTCTTGAATCCTGATCTACTCATATATCTATGCAGATTTTTCATCCTCTGTCCAACATTAGAGGTCTTGATGTGAGATCCACAAGCTCTAGGAAATTCCTACATCAATTTTCTCATACAGAATAGGCACCACTGCTACCAGAGTTTTGGTGCCAAAGGGACTGCTGATTTTCTTCTGCTTGGAAAATAAATTATTTTGAGTAGTAAATTGATAATGAAAGCCTCAGCCACTCTATTAAAGTCTTAATGTCTTCGACAAATATTATCAGTCCCAGCACGATTGCTTTATGGTTGCTACTGACTGGGAAATAAAAAACAGATAAAGATGGATGCAGTACAAGTTAGGTGAAAAATTAAAACAATATGGTCTATTGTGGTCAATCGTTTCTTTGGAAGTCATTTAAACTGGTCTATGTTCTCCTATATTAGGTCTCATTGATCTAAATTGTGTAACAGCTCAAAAGCAAGCATTGTAAAGAGGGTTTCAAATTTCTAAATCACAACTTTGTCTCAAAAATGTGATTCATGGTGAACTTCTGTAATTTGAGCAGATGATTAGATATTAAATTGTCATGACAAGGATTACCTTCCCTTTGCGTCCTTCATAGACATTTGTATCTGATCTTGAGTGGTGAGTAGCTGCAGTTATCTCGAAGCTTGAATTTGGGTTGAGTACGATTATATCCGCATCAGATCCAGGAAGTATTGCTCCCTTTCTTGGATATATGTTAAAAATCCGAGCACTGCAAATTGTTCATTAGACACATACTTCTATTCAGAGTAGATTCTTCTTCTTAAATTCAATAACAAAATAGCATCACTTAGACTACCACTTGGACTTGTTTCATACACAGAAAGAAGATATGAACTCATCTACCATGCAAGAAATCATCTTCTTTCCCAATTCAAAGGTCAGAATTTAATTCATTAAAACAAAGTGGTGCAAGAGAAAAAAGAATGGGTATACAGGCCTGTAAGTAATCATATGTCAGCTTTCATACTCTGCATTGCTATGTCCAATCTTCCTCTAACCAACCACCTGGCAGGTGCACAGGAGAGTTCTAAACATGGTGGGACCCCCCTATGAGACCTCATATCCCAAAAGTCAAGCCACTGTATGATCCTAAATTCTAAGAGGGCAATTTTTTTTTTAAATGTGCATGTGTGTTTTGTGCCTTGGGGGAGGGAGTTGGGAATATTGACAGGACCAAAAAGTGTATGTATTTGAAGGTCAATCATTTTCTGACTCATTTTCATGCTGTTTGATTACACCATATCATCTGATATAAGCTCTCTAGTAACTTCACAAGCATAGCATTATATATGAGAAGGACGACACAGATTACCACTCGGTGCTCGTTATTCGCGCATAATCAGTAACAGATATTTGGCCAGACTCCTGCATCAAAATAAATTATGTGAAGAAGATTAGCTTTCCAATTTCAGCCACTTGGTTTACATGGTCATACAGTCATACTTAAAAAAAAAATGCAGCTTACCACCATTGTTTCCCAGACGAGATGCATCCTTTCTTCAATACCTAGGAAACTCAAACATATTCACAAATTTTGAAGAGTCGACAATCAGCATGCCTGAGCAGGAAGTTGAAAAACTAGTATAGTCAGAGGCCACAAAATGAGATTACCATTGACACCATTTGGAATTTTTCGGAAGTCATCAATACCGGAAGCTTTCTGTGTGGAGTTGAATGTACAATGATCAGTTCCTACAAGCTGAAAAGGGTAAAAAGTTCAAATCATCATATGAAATTTTCGTTAATACTGCTCCTATCCACCATCCTGAATTACAGTAGATAATAAATGATAAAACAGTTATGGAGATATAGCTACTTGGTGTAGATGAAGGACACAACCTATTAAAACAAGAACTGAGCAGGAAAACACCCAGACTGAATTCAAACTAGGCTGGGATTTTCCAACCTGAATCTAGAAATTGGGCATCCAAGTTGGGAACTTGGGATTGCAAGGTAAGTGATCACCTTAGGACAACAATTAGTAGTATATCCCCTTTGAGGATCACCATTCAGTGTTCGCTTTTCAATATGCATGACAATAACAATGCCGATGCTGATCAGTGGATGGATCTGCTGTGGAGGGTCAAATTGACGGAAGAAAAAGAGAAGAAGAGAGATCAATGGGTGTGTGTGTGTGTGTGTGTGTGAGAGAGAGAGAGAGAGAGAGAAGCGAGAGAGGAATCGCGGGGGAAAGAGAAGAGAGACAAAAGAGGCAACAACCTCTAATGGGTGGTCTGCTCCTAGTTCCCCTCCCCCCTTGCCAATCTCTAGTCTTCTCTCCTTCCATTCCTCCTGACCATAGGGGAAGGGAGGATAAGATCATCTAGCTCCCTTCCCCCACGGGATTCTTCATCTCTGCCTCCGCTTGGGAATACATTCACTCCAGAGGCCTTCTTGTGCCTTAGCGCAACATCATTTGGTTTAAAAGACACATTCCCCATCATAGTTTCACTGCCTGACGTGCTATCTCTAACTGCATTCCCACGCAGTCTTTCCTCATTTATCGCCACATTCAGGTCCCTCTGTCTTGCTGCCTTTGCTGGAATGGGACCAAAAGTGCGGATTACCTTTTTTTCTCCTGCCCCTTCTCCTTCTCTTTCTGGAAGAGAGTCCTTTCCTCCTGTTGGCATTCCAACAGGACTATTCTCCCCCTTTCTAGAGAATGGATTTGGGTTAATATGACCTTCGATGGGCCTAGCATCTGGGGCACTGTGGGAAAGCTTGCTTTTAGTGCAACCATTATCCACATTTGGACAGAGCGAAATCTTCAAAGATGGACTCCCAACTCCCACTCTTTTGACAGGATTTGGAAAACCATTTTTTTTTTATGTTAGCTCCAAACTTGGTTGCCTAAGCCATCGTCCAATTCATGATTCCCCAAGGAACAGGCTCATTGTTGTCTCCTGCGGCCTCCTTCCTCCATTCTCCCCCCATGATGTTTCCCTCTTTTTTCTTTTTTCTGGCCATCTGCCTTTGGTTGTAGGGTTTTTCTCTATTCTGTACCCCTCTCCCCTTGAGGGTTTGCCACTTTTTAGCCCTCCCTCCTTTGTATTTGTTTTTTCCTCTTGGTAAGGAATTCATTTATTCATCCAAAAAGAGAAAAAAAAAGAAAATCAACTAACTACATTCATCAAATCGTAGGGAGGCCACCAAGCCTTTACATTGCTTTATAGCGCTGGAAACAGAAATAAGAAGTAGCAAAAAAAAGTACTCCTAAACCTCCCCATCGATTAGCTAAAATGACTGTCCAAAATTGACTCAATCAATAATAAACTAATACAAATAGAAAAAGAAACTTCCTAAATCGTTGGCTACCTTTGGTAGTATCCTAAGTTAAGTCAATCATAAAGAAAGACACCCAAAAAATTAAGGAACTTAAAGACAAACCGTAAGGTAATAATAAGAGTCTTAGATAGATAAAGTACACTCTAAGAAATTAAAGAGAAAAAACTCCTAACAGCCACAATTGGGCCCCACAAGTGATCGGCAACTATCTAGTAAGATAACTTCCCATATAATTGCTAATGGGCACCACTAGTAATACAAACTACCTAATTAAAATACTAATTTTGTGTACTCCTTATGGATCTAAAATTTAGACCTTATAATTGAGTTCATTAAAAATAAAAACATTTAAAACAAAAGCCCATAAACATATACTATCAAAACAGACCCAAAATAAAAGATCAAGCCATGACCAATGGTGGTGATCATTATCCTGGATTAAATACTTGATACAAACTTAAAACAAATCAGAAATCCAATCAAAACTTCCTTCTTCAATATGTGATCATAGGAAGGATGATTAGTTTCACTGTTGGGTCAGGTGATGGAAGATTTTCAGGTGGGAATAATCACATCAATTTTAGGTGTCATATTACTTCAACAACAACAAGAACAACAACTCAGCATTGTTTCAACTAAATGGGGTCAGCTACATGGATCTTTGCCCTCTAATCAGCTCTATTTGACGTCATACTTGATACAAGGCCAAAGATATGCATGCCTTTCCTCGCCTCAAGTCCTCTATTCATGATGGGTACTTATTCTTTGGCACACGGCTTTGTATTCCAAACTCTTCCCTACGTCATCACATCATACATGAGTTACATGGAGGAGGATTGAGAGGGCATTTTGGGAAGGATAAGACTCTTACACAGGTGACAAATCGATATTATTGGCCATGCATTGCAAAGGATGTCGATCATGTGATCAAGAGATGCCGTGTATGTCAGTTGGCAAAAGGGGAAAAACAAAACACTGGTTTATACTCTCCACTACCCGTTCCTCATGCACCGTTGCTTGATGTCAGCATGGATTTTGTTCTTGGACTACCCCCTACTAGAGAACGATATGATTCCATTATGGTGGTTGTGGATCATTTCTCTAACATGACTCATTTCATACCTTGTCGCAAGACTTTTGATGTTTATCAGGTTGCAAAGCTATTCTTCAAGGAGGTAGTACGACTACATCTACCAGCTAGTATTGTGTCTGACCGTGATGTTAAGTTCATGAGTTACTTTTGGAAGACATTATGGTTGAAAACAAATACAAAGCTGAACTTTTCAACTGCACTTCATCCACAGACAGACAGATAGACAGAGGTGGTGAACAGTAGCTTGAGAAACTTGTTGAGGTGTTTGGTTCGAGATTATGAGAAGACATGGCCTTCCATCCTTGATATTGCAGAATTTGCCTACAACAACTTAGTGAATAGGACAACGGGTCGTACTCTTTTTGAGATCTTGCTTGGAGTTCAACCTAAGCGACCTATTGATCTTATGTCACTCCCACCCCAAGCTCAAGTTAGTATTGAGGCTGATGAGTTCTTGCGTCATATTACTAAGGGGCATGCCAACGTCCAACGACGTATTACCATGAACAATGAAGTGTACAAGGCTTCTGATGATCGTCACTGGCGTTTTGTGGAGTTCAAACCTGGAGACATGGTGATAATTCAAGTAAATCCTGAACAGTTTCAGACAAGTGCCATACTAAGCTACATCCACGGAAGATGGGTCCCTATAAGGTGTTGAGACGTATAATACCTAATGCTTATGTGTTTGAGTTGCCTGATGACATGACCATAAGCAACGTGTTTAATGTGGCTGATCTTCACCTTTATGTTGGGCACCATTCGGATGATGGAGACACGGAACAAATGTTGAGGCTGCCCCAACTGAAGCCACCTAATTCTGAAGTTATTGAAGATGTCTTGGATGAAAATTACAAGACTACCCGTCGTGTCACCGGCTATAACACTTTTCTTGTCAAGTGGAAGGGCCGTCCCCGTAGTGATTGTACTTGGATTCATGCTGATGACTTCAGGAGGCTTGATCCCGACTTATATGAGCGCTACATGTCCCTTGTCCATTCGTCGGAGACAAATTTTTTCAAGCCGGGGAGAATTGATGTAGTACCAAAGGTCTACACCAGAAGGAACAAAATGGTTGACTCAAGTGGCTAACTAGGTCGACCAGGTCTGGTTTAACGGCCCACGGTTTGGGCTACTGATGGTGTTATTAGTTACTTAATTAGTTCTAATTTAGTTTCTATTTTCAAGTCTTAAATTAGTTTCTAATTTCAGTCCTTGTTAGTTTCTAATTTCAGTTGTATACAATTTCCAGTTTTAGTAACTACATGTTAGTAGTTTAGTAAGTCAATAACTAGAAGCTTTTGAGCTTCTATCTTGTAAACACTACCCCCCATCATTATTATAAATAAAGGAGAGGGCACACTACAGCCCACGATTTTGTTTAATAAAAAAAAAACTTGATGCTGCTGCCACTAGCCTCCATGGAGGATTATTTGTATTTGATCAAGGAAGAAGGGTTTGGTGTCTGATCCAAGCCACTCCTTGAGGTGTGAAGTCCAGGAGGGTTCTACGTATCTTCTTCTTTTATTCTCAAGTTTATTTCAAGGGTTATTACTGTTCTGCAGACAAGGTATTTAAAACTTAACTCGGCCTAGAATCTCCTTATTTTTCACAATCGGGTTCTGTAATCTGAAGTACTTCCAGTCCTTGGTCTGAGCTGTGATTTTGATCGAGCTATCCACCCATTAAGGGCCTCCTTCGACCCAAATATCAGGTCATTCTGACCTGTGGTTATTGAGATATAAGAAATCTCATTCTTTTTGTCCTGTAGTGACTTTTTCTGGATAGGAATCAGAACCGATAGGCCTGGTTTGATTTTCCTGTTTCTGTGATCTTTTGTGACTGACTGTGACTTGTTACTGTCATATACCTGTTGCTGGTTAGTCCTATTTGGTATAATCTCTGCTTTCCGAAATTCCAGAATTCTGGGTTTGAAATTTCTGGTTTACAAGGACTGTTTGGCTCTTATTTCTGGACTGTTTGCTGTCTATTGTTGGGTGATTATTGGTTGTTCTTTGGTTTACAAGTTCTTGTTGTTTGGGTCTAGTTTGACTTTTCAAATCTATTCCTACATTACACTTACTGGATCAGTAGATCTTAATACAATTACATGGGAACAACAGTACTACTCAAGAATTTCAAGTGCAGTAAATAGTACATATTTGGTTAAATTATTGACATGACCAAGACAAAGTATAATCAAAACTTAATCTCGTCACTCAGGTGTTTAAGGAACAAAAATATCCTCACTATGACAAACAGTCTCAAACCAACTCAGAAAAGATGTCAAAACAAATTTAGAGGCTGCATTTGGAGGACATGATTGTTCACAAAGTTCATATCAAGCTTATCTGCAGAAGTGAGAGTTATAAGGATTACTGTAAAATCTATCTAGTGGATATATGAAAACTACACCTGCAAAACTCCTCTTGATAGGGCAGCTTGAAGAGCTTTATCATGTCCTGATTTCCTTATTGGAGGACTCATGACATACCTAAACATGAAAGAACACATGATTCTTCTTATCATATCCAAAGAATCGCGCCCGGGGGGGGGGGGGGGGGAAGGAAACGAAAGTGTGCCCAGAAAATGGTTCTTAACCTTCGCTGTACAATGGTGAAGTTCAAAGGCAAGTATCAAACAAACATGGACGCACAAGTAATGAAAATTTATCATCAAGTGCAAGTCCAGAAGCTATTGGTTCTCCGATAACCTTTTGGCCTGCAATTTGAAATAAAATGAATACCCAAAAAATGGTCAAAACCTGAAAGATGTACAACCATCAAATTCAAAGGCAAGTAACAAACTAAACAAACATGGACGCACAAGTAATGAAAATTTATCATCACCAAGCATTTCCCTCATCATAGATATAGTTTTTCAAGACAGAAATAATGGGCATGGATGTACCTGCAGGAGAGAGAGAGAGAGAGAGAGAGAGATTGTAAACCTGGAGAAGGGACAGTTTAAAGGCTAAATTGCTATGAAAAGAGGCCTCCACATGAGCCTCAATAGCAGGGGTGTTTCTAGTTGGTGTTTTCCTTTAAATTGACTTTTGATGGTTCTTTAATGATCAAGGTGATCATCTTGGTAATGAGTGCCCTATCAGCTGACCAGGTGGATCTGTGAGGGTTGGGTCCAATAGCATTGGACCTGGTTTGTAGGTGGAAATGACCGTAGGAAGTGTCCAGTCCTTGTGCCATCATTGCATCCTTTCATGTTCTATCCAGCTTTTTTTAGCCTTCCCTTTCCCTCTTGTGGCATGGGTCCTCTTTGAGTTTATACATCTCATGCTACAGATTTAAGGGGGAAAAACAGTGCAACTTTCTTCCTATGAAAAAAAGAGATTTCATTCTTTAAATTTCTACCACGTTGAATTTCCCCTGTATGTGTCAGATGCCGGAAACAAACAATTTAATTTTCAAATTAACTGACAGTTCATACTTAAAGTGCTCTGTTACACACCAAAAGCAATATGCACACCCTTGTTAGTTGTTACCTAATTTCTTTGTCCTTCACAGAAAATAAAAAAGGGTTTCCCCACAACTGTCAGCCATTGGAGAGCAGAATGAGTTATTTCCAGGATCTGAAAGCCACACTACTATGAAACAAGTTTTAGGGATTTTATCTTCTTTGTTGTACATATGAATTTTCCTTCAGTGCATGGAGTGAGGGATGAATAATCATTAAGACATCAGGATCTCTGAAAAATCATTTTTATTTATTGCTATACCTCTTCTTGCTGTTTCAAATAAAGATTTTACTTTAGCTAATTACTGAAATTTTCTTTAATATTCAAAATACTCAGTACTTACCTTAGTCAACCACAGTTCCAGTAGGCTGAATTTCAGGGTTAACAACTCCCATTTTATAATCTATTTGAGTGCAATTTGAAAAGTAAAAGATAGAATAGAATTACAAGCTCCTGTGAAAAAAATATAAGTACCAATAACTAAATAGAGACCTAGAGTAAATAAAACAAAGAATTTACACGGAAGTCTGAAAGGTTGATACACACTAAGGATTATTATTAGTGGACTCCTCCAATACCAGAAAGGGTAGAGGCTAACAAGGACTATGTCACGGAATGTGTAATGAATGCAGAGGATTTCCAATATGGTTTGGCCATGCCATCCTTCTACGTGGATAAAAAGAGGAGAATCCATGGACTTCCAAATATGCACCAATATTCTTCTTTAGCATAAACTATATAACAAAGAGAGACACACAAATCGGTGTTTGTCATAGGTATAAGGTCTGAATCCCAAGAACTCGATACGGGCATGTTTTGGTGTCTACCAGGTGTAGATGAAAAAATAGGTGTGCCCTCATAAGATAGAAATATAATTAACATTTTTCTTAATTTTGGAGTGTCACATGTCTGCTAATTCTCACATTAGCTTCAGCCTATTCCTAAGTTACCTAAACATGGAGTGGCTGAGGAAGCAGGGGAGGGGAAATGTGAAAGGCTTCAGTGTGTGTGTGGGATGATACCTGTATGGGAAACATCTGCATTCACAATAAAATATAGCATTTAACCATGATACCTATATAGGTGTATTTAGAACTTGATTCTTTCATTTAATTTCCCCTTGTCTTGTTCCTAAAAGTATAAGTTAGGGGTATAAAAGGGTTTTCAAAAATAATTTGAAAGTGACATATTATTATGTCATTATCAAAAGCTCTCATTGTCTTGCACACTTTTGGCATATACATGTGAGATGATAGTATATTAAAGTATCGGTATCGGTCGCTGTATCGGTCGACCAAAATTAAGATACGTATCGGAGGGTATCGTATCGTATCGGAGATACACTAAGATACGCATATAAATAGATATGAAACACCTTTCTAAACACTTTTGCATAAAAAATTTGTTAAAAAAAGCTATTGATAACATGTATTATGCATAAACACTAAATTAAGGGTATCGCACTAAGAATTCAAGGTTTGCAGTTGTCCCATAAATGTAAAATCCTTGTTCCCCACCTTGATTTCCACTTTAGTTAAAGAGAAATATGGCTGGCAGCAACTTTAGAAGAAAAACCCTTAAAAAATCGTGTTTTCTGAAAAAATACCCATCTTGGCCATTATATGACCGTAGCGCACCGTATCGGTACATACCGATACGTACCGGTACTCACCGATACGTACTGATCGATACATACCGATACTCACCGATATATACTGATACTCATCGATACGTACCGAACGATACATACAAATACTCACCGATACTTACCGATACATACCAAAATGTATATTTCACCTCGATTTATATTTTTCATAGAGTATTAGTACGTATCGATAGTGTATTGGTGCATATCGATATGTATCGTAGGATATATATTGATACGAAAGGATTTTAAACATTCCATGTATCGTATCGGTCGGCTAAATTTAAGATACGTATCGAAGGGTATCGCATCGGTATCGGAGATACTTTAAACCATGAGTATATATCCTCGTTGGGGAAAAAAATGTCATACAAAAAGGGTAAAAATGTAAGTTATAAATCATTTGACACCTCAAGGAGTGTCAATAAGAAAATTACTTAACCAAAGAAGAAACATATAAAGTATAAATCTCATTGCAAGTTAAGATCATCCAAAAAAACGTTTATATAGTAAAATGTGTAATGGGAAACACAAGTATGTTTGCCACACCTTTACCAGTCGAAACCCAAAATGAACAATTACAATGAAGTTTGCCCAAACCAGACAAAAAGGACACTTCTTTTCATCTTGTTTACTTGGAGATAGTACCAATTCAATTTTTGATGTGGCAGTTTTACGCAGTTTGACATCAAAACCCATGAAATCAAGTTTTGGTTCAAGTTTTGAAAAGTGGCAATTATGGGCGATTCAATGCCAAAAACCACCAAACAGACACCAGAGTGGGACTGCCACCACGACTCCTGGGGACCCACATAGTTTTGGGCACTAATGTCCGTTTCAATTTTTGTCTTTGTATTTCGTTTGTTCAACCACTAATCCATTCCTGTTATTATGTTCTTTGAAGGACATGTAAAAATCCAATAGATTATAGCTGTGGAGACCAGTGAAGCTATGGAATGGAATCATGGATTAAGGATAAAGTTACCATCATGAGGCAACTGGATAATTTTCGTGACAAGAACTCGTTCAAAATAAATTTGCAAAACAAGTACGATTAAATGGTTCAATCAGAAATATGATGCATCCAATACTACAACGATAGCCATCAAATATATTTCCTCAATAAGGATAAACAGCTCCAACCTGATTTCTGAGCTTTGGCTATCTCTTCCATTGCGTCAATGCTCATCACATGAACTACGTAAAGTGGTACATTCACAAACCCAGCCAAACGAATGGTTCTAGCAGTTGCCTCTCCTTCCAGCTGCACAAAAATTGAACTAATGTACCAAAGCATGACCTTGCGGACAGTAAAGGCTAACATTTATGAAGAAGAGAAAACAGAGATTTAACGTAAGGCCAGAAAAAAAAAAAAACATACAATCAAATGAGCTTTAGTAATGAGGACAGGTCATGAGGTCAGCATATCTAAATGTTTTATACCCACAGGCCCTCAAAGACCAGCTATCACTCTAGCGTACAGCCAGCCAAGTTCAAGAACCCAACTAATGTTCACCATACACCAAAAGTTGATAAATGATATCCTCAGTCCTCTCCTTCTGGATACTAGGAACAGGACCAGCAGCCCCTCTCCTTAAACCATGAATGATGAAACCACAACTCGCTTCCAAGAGATATTTAATAGAATACCTATCAGAGCTCTCTGTTTTTTTGAATGTCTGACCCAGGTCTTTGTGGACTGTTTCCATCAGTTGTCCAATGTTGCTACACCATTCAGGTTTGAAATCTCCAAGAAGTACAACTCATCCTATTATTTTTTCTGGTTCTCTTAATTATTCTTCTCTCTTTATTTTCCCTCATTAGATCTGTCCAAAATTCATCCATGCAGTCTAGCTGTATTTTTTTAATTTAGACACTGAAAACAACCAACTGGAGGCTGTCATGATGAGTGATGGCAACTCAAAATCATGGGAACCGGTGAAGCCCATGGAATTTAAGTTGATGTTTTGGTGATTTTCATTGGGTTGTTTAGGACAATGCAATTAGTAACCTAGTGGTTGAAATTGACAAGGTAGCAAACGATTTCCTGTCAAGGTCAGAAGGAAGTTAAACAAATTTTCTCAATGAATTTCTTCAAAGAATTGGAACCACATGATGGACAAGGTCAGGATATGTCAGAATGTGGTTCAATTTTTGTCTTTAGTATTGACAGAATATACAGGGTACCTGTATTATTGTAAGGGACTAAAGTTGTCTTTTCAAATGTATTCTAAAATAAGTGATGGGGGAACTTACACAAGGTGTCACTTTTGAATCCTTCCCATCTTCTTCTTCCTCTCTCTACTTCTCTATGTCACCGTCAGACCTCAAATCTTGTATCCAAGGAACCAACTCAAGTGGATATTGCAACTATTTGTCACAGTAACTCCCAAGCTGCTACAAAGGCAGCAGACCCTAAAGAGGTGTTGCTTGCCTTGAGGATTAAAGTATCGGTATCGGTCGCCGTATCAGTCGGCCAAAATTAAGATACGTATCGAAGGGTATCGTATCGTATCGGAGATACGCTAAAGATACAAACATAAATGTATAAGAAACACTTTTTTAAACACTTTTGCATAAAAAAAATTGTTAAAAAAATCTATTGATAACATGTATTATGCATAAACACTAAATTGAGGGCATTGCACTAAGAATTCAAGGTTTGTACTTGTCCTATAAATGTAAAATCCTTGTTCCCAACCTTGATTCCACTTTAGTTAGAGAGAAATATGGCTGGCAGCAGCTTTGGAACAAAAACCCCTCAAAATCGTGTTTTTTTTGGGAAAAATTACCTATCTTAGCCATTATATGACCGTAGCACACTGTATAGGTACATACCGATAAGTACCGATACTCATCGATACGTATCGATCGATGCATACCGATACTCACTGATACGTACTGATACTCAACATGTACCGACCGATACGTACCGATCGATACATACCGAAACGTACATTTCACCTCGATTTTATATTTTCCATAGAGTATCGGTACATATCGTATTGTATCGGTGATGTATCGGTGCATATTGGTATGTATCGTAGGATATATATTGATACGAAAGGATTTTAAAAATTCCATGTATCGTATCGATGTGTATCGTGCCGGTCGGCTAAATTTAAGATACGTATCGAAGGGTATCGTATCGGTATCGGTATCGGAGATACTTTAAACCATGAGTTGCCCGAGGGTTCAAAGGTGGACCACCTAAGAACTCTGATATCCTTCATCTCTTTTTGGATGGAGAGCAGCAGCATCTCACTGCTTGTGGGACTGGATCTATGTGCCTCTTTGATGCAGTATCCAGTTTTAAGCAGAGAAAAAAGAAGACCATGCGGTTCAACCTGGCCTGGTTTGGGTCAATTTTCTGTCCAGATTATGGCTTTTGGTTATTGATTTGAACCAGTTCTTTGGTTCAAATCTGGTTCTACAGACCAGATATGGTCACCCAAACCATGGGGCTAGTTAAGTGCTTTAATTTATTTTATTTGTAATTAAGTGTTTGAGCTAGACTGGATTAGGAGTCTACAGGTCCAGCTTTGTTTAAGTGGTTTTTTTTTCTTATTTTATTCAGATTTTTAGTAGCATTAAACTACCTCCATAGCAAGCTATTGGCTAAAGGATTTTCAAGCCTATTTTGAGTCAGTTTTTTTGTTCAAGCTTTATAAACATATACAATGGTTATGCCCTACCCCACAAATTTAGTAACGAAGATGAATATTGGCTTAATTGTATGTAGATTTCAAACTTTCTTTTGTAGATTTGGGAGGTGTGAATGTTGTAGAATCAACAATGGGAAATAATGGGTTCCAACCCCACAGGTCAGGTGGATTCTTGATCATATCTTTTCCCTTTTCTTCTTCTATCACCCTATTATTATGTGGTCAGATCTAAACTTGTATGTCTTACTCTTACCATGAGTATGCTTTATGTTCACTTCTATTTATTTTTGTTTTGCCTTTCTTTTTTTAGATGAATAAATAAATTCATTACCAAGAGGGAAAGAATATACAAGGGGGGAGATAGAGGGGGCGGGAGCTAGACCAAGGCTAGCCAAGCAAGGAAAAATAAAAAATTACAACCAAACTAGATCCACAACCGGATCAGCAAACAAGAAAAGTCCTAGCAAAATCCCAAGAAGAGGGGGGCTGCAAACAAGGAGGGGAGGCTAAGTATGGAGAATGGTGTCAATATGGAGGTTCCAGGAGGCAATGATATGACTATTCCCAGTGGAATTGGGAACAGGCCTATGAGGGAGGGACTGGATTTTGGATGTAACATCAAAAGGGATGGCATTCCAAATCTTGCCTAAGGAGCGGGAGTTGGAAGACCATCTACAGATGTTCCACTCCATCTAGATATGATAGATGGTAGTAGAAAAAACTAGCTTCCCAATAGTGTCACAAATATAGGATCCCAAGAAGGTCATGTCAATCCAAATCCATTCTCTATCAGAAGGAAGAATAGGCCTCGAAGAAAGCCAACATTTGGAGAGGACCAATTTCTAGATGGAAGAGGAAATGAGGCAAGAGAAGAGGTGAGGGATGTCCTCAAAGCCATGAGGACAAAGGCAACAAGAAGGGGGAATGGGGAAATGGCAGTGGATGAGGAAGGCTTGGGTGGGAAAGTAGTTGGAGAAACATCTCCAAAGAGTAAGGGAGTTGCAGGGAATGTGACCTTTAAACCAAACAAGGTTACGCCAAAGAACCACAGGACCGAAGGATCGAACAAAGGACCAAGCCGAGGCAAAAAATAAAAACCCATTGGATGAGTGGATCCAGATGCATTCATCTTCCCTACCACGGTGTCCAAGAGGGAGAGGAGGGAGGGAGGACCAGAGGTTAAGAAGGGGGGAGCGGAAGGAGGAGGGGACCAGCCAAGAGGGGACATGATATAGGAAACAGTAGCAAACTTGGATATACCAGAGGAGTAGATGATTCTAGGGGAAACCAAGGAGGCAAGGATACCGTCGGGTGCCAAGGATCCATCCATAAGGAAGTGGCCTGGCCATTACCTATGAAAAAGGAGATGGCATTGAGAGCCAAAGGACAGAGAGAGAGAATTTTCCTCCAGATCCAAGAACTATCCGGAGGGACAGGGATAGTCCAGAGGGAGTGGTGCTTGAGGTGGTAGGAGTGGATCCAGTCAACACAAATGCTCTTGTGCCTGGACACAATTCTCCAAATGAGCTTAAGAATCCCTGCTGAAATGACATATTTTATTCGCCTAATGCCTAGACCCCCTTAGGCTTTAGGGAGGCAGACCTTGCTCCAACTGAGAGGGTGAAGAAGCCTGGAGGTATCCGCCCCTTTCCAAAGGAAGGAGCAGAAGATTCCTTCAATGGTCTTGATGGTGGCAGCAGGAAGGGAATAGACACCAAACCAATAGAGATACAAGGATTGGAGCACCGAACGGATGAGGGATAGGCGGCCAGCATAAGAGAGCAGCTTATCTTTCCAGAGCTGGAGCTTCTTTCTCAGGATGTCAAGCAAGGGGGAGCAATGATGGGAGGAGAGCCTAGAGGAGATGAGAGGGAGGCCCAGGTACTTAACAGGCAGGGAACTCAAGGAGAATCCAGTGATGTCAAGAAGGTGATCTTGGGAGTCAGGCGAGACCCCAGAGAGGAAGAGGCTAGATTTGAGCAAGTTAATACGGAAGCCTGAGAGGATCTCGAAGGATCTCAGAGAATCCATAATGGTGGAAATGGAGAGAGGGTCTGCTTTGGAGAAGATCATGATGTCATCGGCAAATGCAAGGTGGGTGAGGAGATGGGATTTGCACTTGGGAATAGGAGAGAACAGATGGAGGTCCGTGGTAGATTGGATGGATCTAGATAAGACCTCTAGGGAGAGGGAGAAAAGAAAGGGAGAAAGAGGGCAGCCTTGCCTGATTCCTCTCCCACGAGGGAAATAGCCAACAGGGGTACCATTGACAAGGACAGTGAACATTGGAGAGAAAATACAGCAGTGGATCCAGTGAACAAAGGATGGAGGAAAAGACACGGTGAGAAGGACTTTGGACATGGTGTTTTGCCTTTCTTATATGCTGATCTACAACAACAACAATAATTCAGCCTTATTTCAACTAAATATAGCCAGATATAAGGATCCGTGCAAAGCCAAAAGAAAAAATTAAAAGTAAAAGGAGAGGGACAAGACAACTCAGAAAAATCTCACCTAAATGGAGTTGCTACATGGATTCTAGCCCTCCAATCAGAGCTATATTCGCAGTCATACTTGGAACAAGTCCTAAACTGTGGATGTATTTCCCAATCACTACTCCCATGGTCATTTTAAGCTTGCCCTTATCTCTTTTAAATCCTTCAATTTGAATCAGATCACTCCTTACAGGTGCATCCCAAGAGCTCCGTTGAGCATGGTCATGCCACCTCAAGCAACTTTCTCGAAGCTTATCATAAATCAGGGCAACTCCCAAAATCAGCTCTAATATGATCATTCTTTAATTTATCCTTCCTAGTTTTTCCACACAACCATCTCAACATCCTCATCTCTACTACACCTAGCTTATCTATATGACACTTCTTAACTACCCAGCATTCCACCCCATACATTATAGTCGGACACACGACAATCATATAAATTTTCCTTTAAGCTGTAAAGGACTATGTTAGTCACACAACACTCCGGACCTCAGTTAGTTAAAACAGGAAAGGGAAAAAATTATCGGTAAGGAAGTGTTTTAAACGCCTCAAAACTTGAAAGGAATGGTCAAAAATACGGTCAAATATATTTTGAAAATGGTTGAAAAAGGAAAACAGATGATACAGGCTTTAAACGCTTTGATTTGAAAAATACGGGACCAAAAAACAGTAATATATAAACATAAATAGAGAAATTATTTCTTAAATCCATGTATCCAATGTTAAAATAAGTTTCTCTACGACATAGTAAGCATTTTAAATATAAATTGATCAGAAATAATTGTTACTAATTAACAAGAATTTTAACTTTTAATGCCCAGCGTCACATTAAAAAATAAAATGACAAAAACAAAATAAGTTGAATCATGGTTGTCGTTTGCACTAAAAACAACTATTATGGTTGTCCTATAGGTAGATGGGGTCTTCTGACATAGGGAATGGCGAGGGCGAGCATGGATTTCTTTCTCACTTTTTCAGGGACGTTAAGGGATATAGCTGTGTATGTGCAACTGTGCATCACTCAAAACAGGGGCTCCATCGCAGCCATAGTGACTTTGCAGTGACCCCTTGCCTCTCTACAGTCTGCTCTACCCCCACTGCTGCCTTTCCGTAACCTGTGACTCAAATGAAGGAATGTGGATTAGGAAGCGCTGCTCAGCTTGTCACCGCTGGAAGAGAGGGTTTAAAGGGATGGGTTTCAGGGCTATGCAAGAAAAAAGAAATAAGGAAGGAAGAGGAAAGTCAGGATTAGGCTTTGGGGGGGTTCGTATTCGGCCAATTGTTGAATGGATTGTCGTTGCTGCTCTGCTGTTTCTCCAAAGACAAGACCCGATTGACCTTGCCGCTGCTTTCCGGACAGCACTGCATGAGAGGGGTTGTGCAAGGAGGGAAGCGATGGGTTTCATCATTTCATGGATGTTTGTGAAAGAAGAAATGAGGATGAAAGCTGTTTTTTTGTTTTTTAATTTATAAGTTTGCGCGTTTTAACGCGTTTAGAACTCTTTCTCCTGCTGTTTCAAGTTTTTTTTCCATTCTTTGAGAACAATTCAGTCATACACGTTTTAAACGGTATAAACTGTTCGGCTGTTTTATTAAAACACAATTTAACTAACAAAGCTTTGGACATACCTCCGCACTTCATCCATCCCACTTTAATCTCTGTGAAACACATAAAAAGGAGTGGCCACCTAGAGGAAACATCATCCTCTATGTCACCTCCTTTATTTATGGTTGACCCCCAAATATCTAAAATGATCACTTAGTGGTATCTCTCTCTCCTCAATTTTTACCATATCATTATCCATTGTATTATGTGACTAAAGTTACAAATTATATACTCCATCTTCATTCGACTTATTTTAAAACCTTTTGATTCCATTGTCAACCTCTATTACTCCAATATTGCATTAATCCCTGGTTTTGTCCATTCACTAAAGGTCTAAAATAATATAATCAGCAAAGAGCATACACTGGGGAACCTCGTCTTATATGTTTTGAGTTAAATCATCCATGATGAGTGCAAACAAATAAGGGCTTAAAGTTGATCCTTGATGTTGCCCAATTATAATTGGGAATTCACTGTTTTGACCTCCCACGGTTCTCACAGTAGTCACCACGCTCTCAAACATGTCTTTAATAATATCTGCACATTTACTCAACACCCTTCTCTTCTCAAGTACATGCCAGATTAACTCTCTTAAGACTCTATCATATGATTTTTCTAGGTTAATAAAGATCATTTGGAGATCCTTCTTGCAAACTCTAAATCTTTTGATGAGACTCCTAAGTAAGTAGCTTCTGTCGTGGATCAACCTAGCAGGCTAGCATAAAACCAAATTCATTCTCTGAGTGGTTTCTCTTCTCAAGCGAGGCTTCAATAACCTTCCCCCACAATTTCATGGCACTACAACTCATTAATTGTATGCCTTTATAGTTATTGCAGTTATAAACACCTTTATTTTTGTAGATTGGAACTACAATGCTTCTCCTCCAATCATCTAGCATTCTCCTTGTGTTCATAATCTTGTGAAAAAGAATGGTTAACCAAGATATCCCACATGATCTTAAGTTCGTCCACACTTATATTGGGACCTCATCATGGCCTAGTATCTTGTCTACTTTCATATTTTCTTAGGGTTTCTTTAACTTCAGTCACTCTAACCTTTTGTATATATTTATGGCGTGTGGTGTCTTGAATAGGCATGCAGTCTTCTTGGCCACTCTTACTCAGAATGTCTCCATTTAGTAGGTATTTAAAATACATTTCTCGTATCTTCATAATGTCACTATCTCTTAGTAGCACTCTACAAGCATCACTTTTAACGCATCTCACATGTTAAAATCTCTGCTCTTCCTTTCTCTCGTTTTAGCTATTTTAGATAGCTTTTTCCCTTTCCCATGCATTCCGATTATTATTAGGGTCTTCATCTCCACAATCTTCCTAGCTTCGCTCCTGGCAAAATTATACCTCTTTTTATGTTCTACCTCTTTAGTCCTTCGACATGTATTAAAATGAGCTTTCTTGGTCTTAATAGCTGCCTGAACCTCATCATCCCACCACCAAGTCTCCCTAGAGCCTAGTGAATACACTTTGTTTCCCCTAAAATATCTTTATCAACCTTTTTAATGCAGGTCGTCATCTCATTCTACGACGTATTAGTGGCCCCCTCAAAGTCCCACACTCCTTGTTTGACCACTTTATCAATAAATTATCTAGGGAATCTTCTTTTGATCTCCACCACCTTAACTTAGGGCAAATAGGTTCCCTTATCTTACACTTCTGCGTACTAAGGCATATATCCAGGTCACCAACCTATTTTTGTAAGGTTGGTTAAAGATGTATCCAACCCCAGTTACAAGTCAAACTTCAACACGAACATACACCCAAAAAGCTAGGTCAAGGAACAGTCCCAAAATAGGTGTCGGGGCAAGTATGGCTGAATCAATTAACACTTATATTGCAAACAATAAAAGTAGTAGGACTCCAAACATAATGAAATGAAATTGAGAACAGTACCTGGACCTTAGAAGATATTAGGTCAAATAGGGAGATTTCCAATATATCACCAAACAAGCCTCATATGGTTAGCCCTCTTGGTCGAGTGCTCCCTTATAGGGCCCAATAAAACACCAAAGATGGGCAGGAACAGAGCTCTGGTTAGGAAGATATAATGGTTCTTGACTTTAGGTCAGAATAGGAAACTTTCCTGGAAACCAAGGCTATGAGATTTAGATGATCATCAACTGTGGGTCGAGTGGGGCTTCTGATGAGGGAAACTGATCCCCAAAGTATGGATCAATTCTGATGGCAGACTTGGGAGATCCAAGGCTTCGAAGGTCTCAGCAGGAAACCCTTCAAAACCAGTATCGCAGGTAGTGTTTGCAGCTTCAGTACACCTGCAACAGCAGTTGAATTGGGACTTCAGTTTGTCTTCTCACAGGGCTTGGATAGGTCTTTAACACTCAAAATAAAATAATAGAAATAAAGGGAAAACAGAATTCGATGGAAGAGAAGAGGGGGGAGAAGCAAGGTAGTGTGGATTAGGCCTCCCACCCTCTCCTTTTGGGAATCTCAGCTAAATGAGGTTGACCACATGGATCCTTACCCTCGAATAAGCTCTATCCGAGGTCATACTTTGGACAATACCAAGACTATGTATGTCATTCCTCACAACTTCTCCTATGGTCATTTTAGGCATGCCCCTAGCTCTTTTAGCTCCTTTAATCTGAATCAGATCACTCCCTAGGGCTTACTTGGGCATCCTCAGACCTCCATTGAACAGGGCTATACCACCTTAAACGACTTTCGCATAGCTTATCACTGATCAGGGGAACTCCAAATCAACTCTAATATGCTCATTCCTTACTTTATCCTCCCTAGATTTGCCACATCCATCTTAACATCCTCATTTCTGCTACATAGCTTCTTTATATGACACTTCTTAACTGCCCGATATTCCACCCCATACATCATAGCCGGTTGCACAACAATCCTATAGAATTTTTCCCTTAAGATTTATAGGGATGACGGTCACATAACACTCCAGACGCAGCTGTCCACTTCATCCATCCCACTTCAATTCTCTGTGAAACATCATCCTCTATGTCACCTTTATTCATGATTGACCCCAGATATTTAAAATAGTCTGTTTGCAGAATCTCTCTCCTCACTTCTCACCATTTCATTATCCATCATAGAGTGACTAAAGTTATACATCATATATTCTGTTTTCGATCTACTAATCTTAAGACCTCTTCGTTTCTAAGGTTTTCATCTTCGATCTCCACTCCCCCTATCGTGGTACACATAAACTTGTACCCCCATGTTACAAGGGTCTAATATTTAACAATAGTAATAGCCAAAGCAACATTTCAAACTTTGGACCAAAATATGACCGAAACCTTAAAATTTTGGTCTAAGTATTGGACATTTTTCAGTACCGCATTGGGTTTCCTTTTGAGCCTTGGGGAAACCAAAATATTTCAACAGGTTTCGAGAAATTTCTGTGAAACTTGGACCAAAATATGACCGAAACTTGAAATTTTGGTCTAAGTATTGGACATTTTTCGTATCGCATTGGGTTTCCTTATGAGCCTTGGGGAAACCAAAATATTTCCACAGGTTTCGCGAAATTTCTGTGAAATTGTGTACCATGGTTGAGTGGCCTGTTTAACATAAGGAATAGTCCAGGAGAATGCAATCTGAATCCAATGGTTGGATTAAAAGATACAGCGATTTCCTACTGGAGTTAGGAAACTTGAAAGTCTAGAATAGGTAGTGAAATCGATAGCAAGAAGATTGAGGATCAAACAATATCCAAATAATGCTCTGATTTAATGATTAATCAGTGAGAGGAAATCTTTAAAAGCAGCAGAAATCAGATTTTAGAAATTAATTCCATAAAACTAAGAATTGATGAAATTGAATGCAAGTAGGATTTCTGAAAATCAATAGAAATTTAGGATTGTTAAAGAAAAAAAAAAAATTAAATTATAACCTAGATAATGTAGAACTAGGATTGACAAGTCAACCAAGTCCCAATGTTGCAGGATACTCTCAAAGAACATCAAATCAAATACCAGAACAGTTCAACACAGATTAATAACAAGGATGAGATCAGGTTTGAGATTAAGAATATCGATCTAAGATTATAGAGTTTCAAAAATTCAGAATAGAAGCAGATAATAAAGGGACTAATGGAATGATGAATTAGGACTGAAACAATAAGGAGGACACAAATAAACATCTGAGAAACCAGAAGCAAACTAAACCATTCTATCGATCTCAATAGAAGAACCAGATTAGGTCAAAACATCCAATCAGGCAGAACTGTTGGCGATTTGTGTAGCAGACCAACCAGTGTCTGATGGGGCTCAAACTGAGATTTAACCACCTTCAGATGGGGCCTAACACTTGACCAAAAGATGGGGATAATCAGGTGGTTGAAAGCCCTTGAATCAAGGATGGATTGGGGAACAAGAAAGAGAGTTTCAGAACTGAAAAATAAAAAGTATTGCAGATCAGTAGTGTGGTTTATCTGGGATGAACTGAGATGGAATTTGATAGCTTGGAGTGCTTGAAAACAGTTAGAGAAAAGATAATAAAGTAGAAGAGGACCTCTCGGGCTTCTCACCGCAGAGAGTCAACTGGATCAAACACTAGTTCCATCAGTCTTGATCAAACACAAGGCAACTCTTCATGGAGAAGACAATAGCAGCATCCATTAATTTGTTCATCAAAATCGTTCTAGCATTAGGAGCCTCCTCTTCTTTATTTATAATGATGGGGGAGGGAATTACATAATAGAAGGTTCCTTAAAAGGAAACCTTAATTTAGTCTCCTAATACAATACTTACTAAAAACTAAAATTAGAAACTAGCTGAAAAATGAAACTAACTACTGACTTGACTCAACTAATAACTTGACTCCTAAGAAAACAAATATAAATTAAATTAAACCCAACTTAAACGGAAACTAAAGAAAAAGGAAACAAACTAGTAATCCCGTAGGCAACCTTACAGCCCCCCTCCTTTAGGCCCATAAACGTGGCCTCTTACACTCAAAACACATAGGAACAAAGGCCCAATATATATGGAACCCAACCCTAGGCTTATTCCTAATAAAACAAGCCTAGTTTGGTGAAGAATCTGCATCACTAGAATCAGAAATCAGAACTGAAAAATGGAGATCAGATACGGAAGAAATGATATAACAGAACAGCATCTAAATAAAGCAAAACAGAACTAAGAAAGGTAAGAAAGAAAAATAAGATGCGCAGGTAGTGAATAAGAGAGATCTGACCCAGAAATTGATAGCGTGATAGAAGAAGAAAAGGGAAAATAAATGATCATTAATCCACTTGACCTGTGGGGTTGGAATCCACCAGCCTTGCCGAATCAACAACGCCCACACCTGAATCACAGATGTACCTCTTGAATCCGTAGAAGATATACTGAAACCCATAGACAACTGAGCCAAAGCTTCATCTTCATTACTAACTTCACGTGGTACAGCATAGTCCTTACATATGTTTATAAGACTTTTTTAAAAAAAAAAAAAAAAGGGACTCAAAATAGGCCTAAAACTCCTCCAGTCCATAACTTGTTATGGAGGTCGTCTACTGGTACTAAAACTCTGAATAAAATAAGAAAATAAACAGCTTAAACAAGGTTATACTCATAGAGACCTAATCCAGCCTGAATAAAACACACATAACAGATAATATACAGAAATTAGAACTCTTAACTAGCCCCATGATTTGGGTGAACCATATCAGGTCCATGGAACCATATTTGAACAAAAGAACTGGTTCAAATCAAGAACCACAAGCCACAATTTGGACCAGGAAACTGACCCAAACTAGGCCAGATTGAACCCAAGGTCTTCTCCTTCTCTCTCCAATGCTCAAATCCGGATAGGCATCACTCTTGCTCTTTGGATAATCTTCTGACCTTTTATACCTTGCTTTGCAGTTTTTATTTGTTTTGTACCAAGGGTATGCTAATTCTGATGTGTTTCTATTTCTTTGCTCTGGGATTTATTTGCAGTTGGGAGGTCCTTTAAGGACACCTTAACGTTCCCACTATCCACAGTCTGTGTAGGCTGTTTTTTATTTTGTTGTTGGGTGGTTCTTGCTTTTCTCTCCTCATATGCAGATCTACCAATTTTTTTATTTTATTTTATTTTTTTTTTTTTTTTTTTTTTTTTTGGGGTGGGGGGGGGTTGTGGTGGGGAATCACATTAGTCCACCAAACTCTTCTAAATAATCCTAGTTTTCTTTAACATTCAATAAATGATGTATTCTGTAACTCACATGATTGTCTGTTTTCATCTCATGCTTTATACATGGTTGATGTATTTACCTCATGCTTTATGCTGGGAGTCATTAACAAAGAAATGATGGGGTTGTGGGTGTTCTGAAGCAAATTTCCCACAAGAAAACATTATAAAAACCAGTACACTTGTAAATTTATGCTGACAGCTGCAAGAACATAGTCTTTGACCAGTAAAACAGTTTTGTGGCTTTAACTGTTAGTGTACTAAATGCTGCCTACTAGGGTAAAACCATCAGATATTTGTGAGCAATTTCACTCTTCATATATCTTGATTTCTTTACACAATGATGAAATGATTCTACACAAGACAAGTAGACAACCTGAATTTCTTTAAATTCAAGAAGGTTATCTAATCTTTCATCCAAGCATGGGTAATTCTAATGAGTTGACTATCCCATTCTAATAGCACTAGTCTAGAAGGAGCAAACAAATATCTTCTTGATGCATTCTCTTCAGCAAAGAGAAGAAAGGAAGAGAATGTCAGAGAATCCACCATCCTTTCTTTCTGACCCTTAAGAGAGACCAACCGCAGTGGTAGAGTAAGCATCCTTCATATTTATTAGACTTCACCTGGATACTTCTAACTAAATAAGAATTTAATAAGAAGTTATGACCTGCCTGTACTTTCTTGTTAAAAAAAAAAAAAAGGTGGTATATTCCCTCTTTAACTTCAGCTGGACATATTATACCATCAGCATTTCTTGGAATCAAGCATATAGGTATCCTCGGTACTGATCCTGTGGATAGTTCTAACTAATTTCAGGAACAATTCAACCATATATTGTGTTGTTCCTGCAAGTAATGAAGCAAATTCAATAGTTCTGCCTAATCTCCTGAGCTGCATACTTGATTAGTACCTCCTGAACCACGATTTCAGCCCGTTTGAAAAAATTTTACTCTACATGAACCAAATAATTGTGAAGTGCCTCAATGGGATTCTGATTAAATGTTGGTTGATCTGGCAGGGAAAGAAAAACAAAGTATAATCTGATTATCTCATTACCACAGGGGGCCTTGAAAGTGCATGCCCCTCTGGACCAGTAATACCAAGATCAATCATTCTTTTTTGCCCTTCATCAATAGCATCTCCATTTTCTGCATGAACCATAGCCAAGGCACCGAGAGACTTGCATTTCTTAAAGCCTTGCAATAGAACTTCATCATCGACCATAACAATCCCTTTGTAGGCAAGGAAAAACTTGAAAGAGTTGACACCTACAAATCAAAAGGGCACAATCATCAATACAAGAACATTTTTCTATTGCAATCAATCCATGATCTACCATACAATGACCTAACCTTTCTCCTGAACCATGATTTCCATCTCTCTTGCAACAACTTCATCCCATTTTGTAATGGCCACATGAAAACCATAATCCATGCATGATTTTTTTGCCTTTTTTGTATAGGCTTCAAAACCTGCAGTCAAACTCCCGTTAACTGGCATGACAAAGTCAATGTGCATCGTAGTTCCCCCTGCCAATGCAGCAGCCTGACCGTTGAAAAAGTCATCAACAGACTCCAAACCACCGCAACAATTGATTGCTAGATGTGTGTGAGGATCAATTCCACCTGTTAAATAGCAAGAACAATTTTTTACTTTGCCATAATTATTCCTGGTCTTATTTATTATACTAGACAAGGCAATGTGTCGAGATCGAACACAGACATGAGGAGTCATACCGTATGACAACAGAGAAGCCCCCTAAACTCATATCTTATAGTCAAGGATTAAAGTATCAATATTGGTAGCAGTATTGGTCGGCTAAATTTAAGATACATATCGGAGGGTATCGTATCGTATTAGAGATATGCTAAGATATGCTAAAGATCAAGGATTAAAGTATTGGTCGCCGTATTCATCGGCAAAATTTAAGATACGTACCGAAGGGTATCATATCGGTATCAAAGATACTTTAAACCATGCTTCTAGTTATAAGATGTTCCTTTTATGCATAAGTACTCACATGGTGGAAGATCAGAAGGCCCATTTCATGCCTCCAGTACCCATAGCGGACAGTACAAAGGGCTCATCCACACCATGATAGGCTCGACCAAAATGAAATCTTACACCAATAATCATCCCAAACCAAGACTTTGAACATTTTGGATGTTTTCTGTACAGTAGACATTCTAATGCAGGTCAAAGTTACTCAAAAAAGTACTAAAGAAGAAAAAAAAGAACCTGAGCCAACTCAAGAATCAACTAAGCAAATCAACTCAGTAACCCAATTGAGTTGACACAGTCCTAAACTTGGTTATGAGACTGGTTCACCCACTTTTGGGTCAGATATTTTCCCATCATGGGACACCTTTTAAGTAGTTTATTTGAGTTGTTAGTCCTTGTTTTATCTCAATAATGGTTATAGTTGAGTTCCATCCTGGTGGGACTCTTATCTTACCCTTTATTTGCTAGAGTTTTTAAGTCGTTTACGGCACCCTAAAAGGGGAGAACGAAGTAGGGGTTCCCTATTGGTTGCATTGTTTTTGAAGTTGTTACTACTTGTTTCCTATTGGCTGAAAGGATTTCCTAAGGCCTATATGATTCAGGTATACTAGTTCTATTTAAGCATTTGTAAGGCTCAAAGAGGCCACTGTTTTTTGAATAAAAAGAATAGCCCGTTGCCTCCATCAAATTCTATGATGATTCAGATTCAAGTTGCTGTGGTAATTCAGTACCAGGGTTAGTGGTGATTCTAACCTAGTTCTATGCGGGATGATTCCATAGTACATATCCTTTGTTATTCCATCTTCTTCTTCAGTTTACAGGTCAGTTATTTATACCAGATTTGTTTCAATTCAAGTCTGGTTTCAGAGATATACTCTGTAGTTCCTGCTGTATTTATTTATCAATATCATAATTATTTCACCTTCTGAAATCTGTTTTAAACATCAGTACAGCATTGGATCAAATTCTGTCCAAGTTGAACTTTCCTTGTTCAACTAGGATAATCAGATAATCAGACCATCAGATTTTGTTAATATTTTACCAAGGAACCGTTTGAAAACGTTCCGTTTCTACGTTTTCTTGCTCCCAAAAACGGAGAAACAGCCTAAAAAGCGTTTGATTAAGTTGTTCTGTTTTCACCCATTTCTAGAAACATAAAGCAAAATTTATGCCTATTTACAATTCTAGAAACTACTTTAACGAAACAAGTTGGACATGTTTCGTCGTTTCTAGAAACGAATTTGAGAGAAAAAAAAGGTCGTTGTGCCTGATAAATCTCTCGACTATTTAAACCGAAAAAGAGGCAACCGAACCCTCTCTCCCTTTTGGGCATCCGATGATACTATTGAGTTTTTTAGTGGCATTATGTCTGCAAAAAACGTTTCGCGAAACAGGTTTATCAAACACCAAAAAATTCGTTTCTGTTTCCAGAAACGTGAAAATCCGTTTCTGCTGTTTCTAGACACAGAAACAGCAGAAACGTTATCAAACGGTACCCAAGTATTCCTCTGTTAATTGATCCTCAGATCTTTTACCACAAATCTGACCATCGGTTACTGATTTATGAGAATCCCCTGAAATCAGGTTCTACAATTCTGTAATGTTCAGGTAGGATTTAATCAAAGCTCAGATTCTGTCCATTATATTAATCTGAGATTTTAATATCTTGTTCATCTTTATCAAACTAGCCTTCGACTAGAGTCTTGTTCAAATCTGAGTTTCTGATTTGGTTTGGTGGGATTTCTCTTGAATTCTGGAAATTTTCCCAATTCTGTGATTCTGGTTTGTTATGGGTTTTTGAAACCTACTTCCTGTTAGGTGGATCTGACCCCATCATATTCTTTTCCAACAGTCTAAATGTATCATAAATTGGACAATAAGAAAACTATATTGCTCGAAATCTTCAAAATGGTGACATATAAGGTGGGTTTGAACTCCATAGCATGTGGCACACATCTAATAGAAACCATAGATATAATAACAATATGAATATAGACAAAAAGGATAGCATTTCAGTACTTGAGTGCTCATATGAACATTATCACATACAAACAAAAAGTAGTACCAAATAACCAGCAAAAAATACACAAAGCCCTTTCAGTTGCAACAAGTTTTGAGTCTGAATTAACAATATGGACATCCAACTCAAATATTGTGAGAAGTAGCCATATTAAAAAACTTCAGGTAAATGCTTTATGACTTTAAACTACATGATTTAGAAATTAAAAGAATCCAATTTTTCTGATTCTTCTGTGTAAGAAGTATGAATTTTCACCTGGCATGACATACTTCCCAGTGGCATCTACCACGGAAACATCATCACCAACCTGTGAACAGAAAATAAATATTTTCAGATTCAAAATAAGTTCTATCGTGATATAAACTATTCTCCAAAAGCCAATAGTGATGCAGTGATAACCACATCACTACGAAAGAAGATTAATAAATTCATCTTAGGTGCATAGTCATATTTCGGTTGAGGCCTTGGGCCTGGCCTTGCCAGTCATGATCCAACTTAATACTTATTTAAGCATATATTTTATATAGTATTTAATAATATATTTAAAATAAATATTTGCAACATTTTTATTTTTGGTACGGTAAGTGCCATTCATAGAGTATATGCCACAGTGTAAGATTAGTATAGAATTGTGTGAAGATTGTATCAAACTGTGAAACTCTGTGCTGAAATTCAGGCTCAGTCCAGTTCAACCCAGACTGATTTTTTGAAACTTGGGTACCTCAGGTTGGCATGGGCCGAGCACCATCCAGATTGGCCAGGTTGGGCTTGGGGGTGTAGCCTTGGTCTGGGCTAGGATTTGACACCAACCCAACTCAAGTTGCCCTAGTAACCAACTCAAGTTGCCCTAGTAATTAGTATAGAGTAGGTTAGGGTTATGAAAATGGGGTAATTGAAAAAAAATAGTGGAAATTTGATCAAGAATTGTTCCTAGGGACCAATTCGGTAAGGTTGGATTTATATTTTAAAGATTTTTAAAAAAAACTTCTTCCAAGATTGTAGGGGTATTTTTTGGTATTTTCAGTTCAACATGTTGGTTTCAGCTCTGACTATTGTAGCTTTTTTTTTTTTTTTTTTTTTTGGGTAATCTTTTACCTTACTTTAAAGGCCCATGGGATCCTGTTTTGGAATCCAAAGGTAAAGAAAAGAAAGAATAAGAACTGAATTGAATTTTGGAACTGGTTCTCCTACACGGACGCCAAGTAAAGAAATTGAGCTAAATTGAGCAGATAGGTCTGCCACATATAGCAGGTGAAATGGGGCTAAAATTTTGTGGACAGATAGACATGAAGATCCCCTATTCACATCTCAAACTTCAGACCAACCCAAATTTTCTACTAGAAAAAAAGAGGAATTGAAATTTCTGGGAATTACAATAGGGTGACGGGACAACAATGACACAATGGTCAGGGATGGCATTACATGGGAGGGTAAATTGTAAATTTGAGGCTGAAAATTGACACAATGGCCTTTACAGACCATTCCCTAGATATCCTATGGTTAGATTTGCCACATCACTCTTCCACAGGGCAAAACTGGGTTAAGGAGATTCTATCCTAGAAGACCATGTGGGAAACTTTTTTCCTTGAATTCCATGCTTTCTGCAAGTTGTAAACTTCTACAGCCATTTCTTTGAAGATACTATATTTTTCCTCATCTTTTCCCCTCTGCTGACAAAGAGAAGGAATTCTATTGGGATGAGAATAAGATGCTCCAAGAAGACAACCTTTCTAGACTGTAAAGAGTAAATAGAAGCCCATTATGACAGAGTTTTAACCTAAACCTTCATATCCTTCATATCACATATTTGTTAACATAATCTTCATAGCCCATACCTGTTAGCATAATCTTGTTATCACATATTTGTTAACATAATCCACACAAAGAGTTGAATCATCACCAGCCAAGGCAACATATAGTATCTATAATGATAATCACGCTCTCAATTCTTCCATTAGCAAAACATGAGCAACAAGATTGCCTTCAAAAGCAAATCATAATTATTCTAAAAAACTTATTGGTTCCCTACTCATTATTGCTTCGGATGAATGAGAAAAACAGCAGAAGTGTATTAGACAAACTTGTTTGCACCCTACACTGGATAACTATTCTAAAGGCCCATTTGACAATGTTTCAAGAAACGCGTTTCTACCGTTTCTGTGTCAAAAAACGACAGAAATGGAACAAAAAGTGTTTGACAAAACTGTTCCGTTTCACCTAATTACAGAAACAAAAATAGCAATTTATATCTATTTCTGGTTTAAGAAACAGAAACGACGGAACAAGTTCTACTCATTTCGTCGTTTCTTGAAACAACCAACAAAACAATAATTTAACCCAACCCCGACATTTCCCCTTTCCACATTAGACAATGCCTCTCATCTTCTCTGTTCTGTAGCTACCATCTCCGATCGTACCAACTCTGCAAGTCTACTACTCCCTCAACAGCTACTCATCTCAACCCAGCCCTCGTGAAGACGACTGCAGCAACCCGTGAACCTCGGTGATGTCTTCTCACCTGCATAGATTCGACCCACAGATCTTCAAATCGTATAAGGTGTGAGTTGTAAAGCAAGAAGGTGGTTCGTCTACAAAAGACACACCATCGATCATTCTTCCATCTCCGACTACCCTCCCAAAAGCATAACATCAAACCAGGTAATTTTTCTCTTCACCTTCAACCTCTGATTTCTTCTCTCTAATCCATTCGTTGTTCGAAGCCCTAATTCGACAGAAGCACTAATTTAGTTTTTTGAAAAAGAGCGATAGAGGTTGTCTCAATTCCTTCCTCTCTCTTACCCTATTTATTGGCTATGCGTGATGAAGTTTCCCCTTCCCAGCTAGGATCCCTATATCGACAGTAGGCCTAAACTAATGTTCGACGTTTTTCAGGTGGGTCTGTGAAGCAAACTGATTTTGTAATCTTTCATCTGAGTTGGCTCTGTGAAGCATAGTAATCGAACATTCAACCTCAGGCTATCTATTAGAAGGTTCGACTTCTCCATCAACAAGATTTTCTCTCCTTCGCAAGGTATGATCTGATGTTTCCCCCAATTTCTACAACCCTAAAAAATTGCTCTTCGAATTGGCTATGCTCTGAATCAACTCTATGTTCTGATGCATCGTCTAAACACAGTTAAAATAAACAAGGTTTATCAAACACCATTCCTACGGGAAACGTTTCCAGAAACAAGATTTACCAAACACCTTCATATCCGTTTCTGTTCCAAAAATGGGAATTTATGTTTCTATCGTTTCTTGAAACAGAAACAGTAGAAACGTTATCAAACGGTGCCTAAATATTCAGTCACTTCTATTGAGCAAATTATAAAGGAAGAGGCTTCTCCCAAGTCCCATCCCACCCCCTATTTAGTCCTTAAAGATACATATGGACTATCTTTTCCCACTTTTTCTGATCATCACCCTAAAAAAAAAAAAAAATCTTTATGTAATTTAATGACGTATAAATATAAACTTAATTCATTATGACACCAAACCCTAGTTAGTTAATTCGCGTTTAAAACGGCGTCCCGTTTTTTTGCCGTTTTAAACGCCGTTTGCCGAATTTTTCACAGAAATTCGGTAAAAAAACGGGAACGGGGCTATTTGAAGTTTTTTTGCCGTTTTAAACGCCGTACCGTTTTTTTGATAGTAAAAAAACGGATTTTAAAAAATATAAACGTTTTAAAATAGAAACGTTTAAAATGGGGCTATTTTTTTTTATTGTTATCTAGGTATTTAGAGAATTATTATGCCAATTTATGTCTATATATTGCCCTTTTTTTGACACCATATTATTTAAATATAAACGTTTAAAACACGTATCGTCCGTTTTTTATTTTTTCCCGTTTTTACCGTATTTGCCCATATTTTTTACCGTCCCGTTCACGTTTTGATCCGTTTAAAACATGCCCGTACCGAACAATGTTTTTTTGCCGTTCCCGTTTTAACTAACAGAGCACCAAACACTATAAAATATGAAAAAAATTACTGAATGTTGAAAACCATACAATCCCGCATGGAGGGGTGGATTTCAAATTATATTGGTAGAAAAACCTCTAACTGTACATATTAAAGAGAGTACCTTTTTTCCTTCAACTAATTGTACTTGACTAGTTCATTTACCATAAGATTGCCATATGTTGTTACATCATAACTAATCCTCGGGGAGACTAGCGCAGCAACCCACTGCCACGGTTTCCACTTAAATCGTAGATGCACAGATGGGGAATCGAACCTGGGACCATGCACCTATCTACACAATCCCCAATTCGCCCTAACCATCTGGGCAACTCACGGATGGGCGGTCAAATATCTCAATACTAATGAATGATCTCATTAGTCAAAATGTTAAGCAGTATAAATCACTTGAAATAAATGACAATATACAACTAAATAAAATCTAAAATGATAGGTTTGAAGCAGATAAAGATGATACTTTGATGTTAGGTTGTACTGAAACAATGATCCCATCCTCCACATAGACATCGGCCACTTCCTGATGATGAGCATTTACAACAGTTCCTCCCTTGATCAAAAGCTTCGTCGATGATGACGATTCACACTCTGATTCTCCATACGCACAAAACTGTAACTTCATCCAAATCAAGACCCAAGTACATAGAACTCAGAAATACAAACCAAAAACCCCACAAGTAAAGGATATTATATTACTAATCAAACTTACCCCATCCAGTTGATTTGATCCGGAGAACGGAATAATGGTGAAGAGACATACTAAAACAGATAAAATGCTATTTAGTTGGACTCTGTAACGCGAAACTATTGATCTTTCCTCTTCGATTTTCCGCCATGGGAGAGCGGAATGAAGCTTCGCCATAGCTTGTCGAGCACAGATCTACGGAGTCCGACCTCTCACTGTCTGCACGTAAGTCTTTGACTTTTGAGATGGACAAAGACGTGTGAGATGGATGTAGAACGAGACTATAAAATGAGGATTGAGCAGAGAGTTGCGGAGTCCGACCTCTCACTGTCTCTCTCTCTCTCTCTCTCTCTCTCCCATTCCAGTCCTCAGTCAATCCACGTTGATTCAAAAGTTGGGTTCAAGCTTGGCATGCAAGTTTGGCGCGACGGCCTGAACCCGCCCTTGACCCACCTTGATCCTGAACCCGCCCTTGGCCCACCTTGATCCCGAACAAATATCGACTCAAAAATTTTGGCCCTATGGGCCGATCTTATCTTAAAATTTTTGACCCTAAGTCAGGATCCTAGTTAGTTAATTCGCGTTTAAAATGGCGTCCCCTTTTTTTGCCGTTTTAAACGCCGTTTGCCGAATTTTTCACATAAATTCGGTAAAAAACGGGAACGGGGCTATTTGAAGTTTTTTTGCCGTTTTAAACGCCGTACCGTTTTTTTGATAGTAAAAAAAACGGATTTTAAAAAATATAAACGTTTTAAAATAGAAACGTTTAAAACGGGGCTATTTTTTTTTATTGTTATCTAGGTATTTAGAGAATTATTATGCCAATTTATGTTTATATATTGCCCTTTTTTTTACACCGTATTATTTAAATATAAACGTTTAAAATACTTATCGTCCGTTTTTTATTTTTTACCGTATTTGACCGTATTTTTGACCGTCCCGTTCACGTTTTGATCCGTTTAAAACATGCCCATACCGAACAATGTTTTTTTGCCGTTCCCGTTTTAACTAACAGAGGTCAGGATCAAGGCGGGTAAGGGTTGATGTCTTTGGCCCACTCAACCCGCCCTGAACCCAACCCTGATTTTTGCCACTAATGTTAACCCTGGTTGTGACATTGATGTTAACCCTAAATTTAACATAATTTTATATATTGTTTAATATTGAATCATTAATAACTCAAAACTCCTAATATATTTTCTCACCAATCTCTATTGATTTTTTTATCACAAAAAATGATCTCTCATGCTTTTTTTTACTAAGAAATCTATAACTTTGTATTTTTTTATCTCATATTTATTATAAATATTTTTTATTTTTAAGTTATTTCATATTTTGCAGGGCCAAGGTTAATGTATACACAGTCCTTGATGGCAAACCAATGTCAGTATCAATTAGGGTCAGGGTCATCCCAGCCCGACCTTGAAAAATCAGGGTCAATCAGGGTAGGTTAGGGTTTGGGCTGACCCTGAAAGGTAGGGCCAGGGTTGAAGTTTTGTGGCCCTGAGTCAGGGTCGGGGTCAATGTATACCCAGCCCTTGATGGCAAATCAAGGTTAGGGTCAATCAGGGTCAGGTCAGGTCAGGGTTAGGGTCATCCTGCCCTAACCTTGAAAAATCAGGGTCAATCAGGGCGGGTAAGGGTTTGGCTGAACCCTGAAGGGTAGGGCCAGGGTTGAAGTTTTGTGGCCCTGAGTCAGGGTTAGGGCTGGTTTGGGCCCAGTTAAGGGGACTCAGGGTTGGGCTAGGGTTTTAAGAAACCCAGCCCAACCCATCCCTATTGCACCCTTAGTTCAAGCCACCTTCAAAATACTAGAAAGCATGGTTTCGAAAATCGGAATGAATCGATTAATATCGGCCGGATCGGAATGGTATCAGTCTTGAGACTCTTGACCGATCCTTGACCCTACCTTTTTGATCCACATGTATGATCTAAGGATAAAATCGTAATATAAATTACTTTTTATAGAAAAAGAAAAAAACAAGAATAAATTTGTTCGATACAATTACTTTTAACCGGACCGATCCATGATCATTCTCAAGTTTAATAACTTTGTCATGCTGAGGAAACAAAATTAAATAATAGAATCGGCCTTACACGACCATCACCAACCTTGCCCCAAAATAAAAATATCACTAACCGTGAGCTTATTATGATGATATATTTTTTTTTTTGGGTAAGAAAAAGCCTGAACCATGAGCTTATTATTGCATATGGTAAGGAATAAGCGTGTCAATTATCAGTCCGAGGAGATGGGTTGATTGAAACTGACCAAAAAAACCAGATCAAATTAAATCGGTTTGGGCTTTCATGAAATTGGTAGAAAATTGAACTAGAGCCAGCGAAACTAGAGAAACCTCGATGAAATACCGTGCTAACCGAAAGACAAAGTTTTTCTTCACCGTGATGGGACAACCCCCCCTCTAGTGGGACAGGGCTACACCTAGACATAGGGGCGCGCCCCCAAAAGGGGGCACAAGGGTCATTTTGCACCCCTGTGTCTGGGCGTAGCTCTTGCGTCCCACCCAGAAAACTTTGTTCCTTAAAAGTGGAAATGCTTTTGTCTAGGAATGTAGTCCATGCCAACGTGTCCCTTTATTGTTCTCCATTTCTCTATAAAATGACATATTTGTATCCTATTGAAGAAGAGAGAAAGACATCTTAGTTCCTAGACAGGAAATTAAAGGGATACGAACAAAAAATCATCTAATGCATCAGCCCATTCTGATATCACAAAAATACTATAAAAAAAAAATAAAAAATAAAAAAAAAATTGAATTTTGACTCATTAACTATCTTGCCAAGTGATTCTCCGAGTACTCAATTTTTATTTCTTTTTGCAAAAAGTCAAGCAAAAGATTTATATTAAAATACTATAAAATTGTTCTATTTATTTAAAAATATAAGAATGGTACAAAAGAAGTTTGACTTGTAACTCCACCTTCAACATTGCCATTACCAAAGCATAAGGCGAAAGAAAAAAGACATAGGGATGAGGGGTTGGGACCGTGGGAGTGCTAGGCAATGAGAAATAATCAAGATCACAAATTTCACTAATTGTAAACTCTGAATCATAGTTTTCTTATTAAATTGGGTTGAGGAAGGTTTATAGAAATCCAGGTGTTAACATTATTATTCCCGAATTTAATTAAACCAAGTTCTTACAATTTTGGGTGCAGTTGTGGACCAAATTAGGGGTGTCAACCGGTCGGGTCGGTCTGGTTTCGATCGGGCTTAATCGGGCTTGAAGATTTTCAAAGGCTATACTGTGTCCGCCCATTTAACTAATCGGGCTTAGTTATTGAGGGCATGGTACACTTTATATTTGGTTGGTCGGTCGGCCTCGGGCGATAAACCGGGCTACGGACATGTTTAATGTTAAACAGGCTTTAATCGGTTTCTAAACGGGCCCCCTTTAAAATGTGCTCTTATATTCCGGCCCACTCATGCAAGCCCAAAAAAATAACAATAAATCGATAAATGATACCAAATATAACCATTATTTAAAATGTGAACATGTCTTTACTTTTTAGTTTTTATTCTTTAATTTGGGGGTAAAATAGGTATTCTACAATCATTAAAGGGTCAGGCCAAGTCGGTGCACAATAGGCCGGTCTCGGTTGGACGTTATTCAGTTGGTCTCAATCAGGCACCCGACGGTCAAAGTAGCAAAACCGAGACCAACCATTTATAAACGGGTCAGGCTCAAGCCCGACACATTTAATAAATGGTCCGGGCCGAGTCGGTCTATAAATGGTCGGTTTCGATTGGTTTACTCGGGTCGGGCCACGAATTGACACCCCTAGACCAAATACTCTTCACATTATTATATAATGTTTATCTTTGTTAGCAACCTTAGCCACATGTCTGAAATAACCTAGAAGGAGGATGGATAGGCTATACTAATGGATTTAAAATTTCTTCACCTCCTGACCCTCTAAGGACAACTACAGTAGTTCCTCCATCTCCTACCCCTGTGTCTACAACTCCTCCTAAATCCATCAATGCCATCATTTCCCCTCCATAAAACACTCTCTCTGAGTTCCTTACAAACCTTACTATCCCCTACCCTCTTCCTTCTTTCATGAATGAAGGACCCCAACCTGCTGCACCTCAGGTTTCTGAAATGGATGATGATCCTGAAATTCATAATCCTGAAGAAACACCTAGACGGCCCCCTGTCCCACCTACTCCTTTTACCCCATATCAAAACCAGGACCCTAAGCAATTTTTTACCCTGGATGATATTCATGTTTCTAAATGGGCGTCTCGGATTGCTGATTTTCATGCATGGATTAATGCAGAACTACTTCATGAGGGAGCTTCAACGGTCACTGTCTTGTCCAAATTTGTTGCAAAACTCCAAGGCAAACTCAGGGAATGGTATTTCGCTCTTGGTCCTTACAGACAACTGCAAATTGTACAGCTGACTGAAAGCCAATTTGTTACCACTCTCTATCAAGAGTTTATTGGCCCCGTATCAAATGATCTATCAAAGGCCCGTGATGAATTTCTCCAGATGAAATGTTGCTCTCTTCTTTGAGCAGATCTTGACAGACATTTCTCCATAATGACCGACCGATTTCAAAAAATTGGTGGTATTGATGATGAAAACTTAAAGCAAGTATTTTTGAACTCTTTGCCAGAGCCTCTTGGCACAGATACACAGCAGTTTTTGAAGAACTAAAATATTCCATTAGCTTCATGCACTATTGGTTCTTTATACAACTATGCTCTCACTGCCCTTGACAAGCTTTGCAACATCAAAAAAGTCTGAAAAGATTTACAAGATTGTTCTGATAAAGTCTCCTATGCTTGTGATACTTCTTATCTCAAAATCAAATGCAAGGGTGACAAATCTTGTGACTGTACTACCAAGAAAACTTTTCATCACCGAAGGTTTCCCCCTTTCTCTCAGAAATGGAAGCCCCGACTCAAAAAGAAGTTCTCCTTTAATTCTCCAAAGAAAAAATGGAAATTTCTCAGAAAAAAGCAGTCTCGAGGAAAAAACAAGTCCACTGCTTGTTATATTTGTGGAAAAAATGGACATTTTGCTAAGAATTGTCCCCTGTCTCGAAAAAAAGATAAGGTCATGCACATGCTATCCTCTCTTCACTATGAAGATCTTCAGGACGCTGACCTCAAATTTTTATATTCTCTTGATGAAGTACCTACAGATCTTTCTCTATTTGTAATTGACTACCCTAATACAGACTCAGACCCAGAGTCTTCTCTCTCCGAGTCCGAGGAATCTGACCCCCTCTACCAGGTGATCCCTTTTCTTTCTTCTACCCAAACCAATGACCAATCCCCTCTCCTACAAAGCCAGTCAGTTTCCCTTCCTCATGTTTCAGTCCAAATATTTCATGAACCATATGCTAAACCTATAAACCTTATTGCTTTCCTCGACACAAGAGCTGCTACAACAATCTTGAATCCAAAGGTTCTTCCTAAACCTTTTTGGAAAACCCAAGATCCACCCCTCCCTTTTCTCGCAGCAAATGGTGAAATCTTCCATATCACCCTTGTGTCTCGACAACCCATAAAGATCCAACTTCTTCCCACCTTGGTTGTTACCCATACAGTCCTAGGAACCCGTTTTCCAGGAAAAGACCTCATCATAGGTTTTGATGTTCTTCGCCACCTTCCTCTTCGATGGAATCCCCAAGGCCTTGTCTATAAACAACAGCTTCTCCCTTGGTCCCCTATTTCTAACTTTTTTTTGCAGGTCCATCTCTATTTGAAGAAATTAAAGCACATATCTTCTCTACATCTTGTGCAGAATCTCATGCGGATTTTTTTACCAAGTGTTCTCAACATTTATGGCAGAACCCTGACTTCTTCATCACACTTCCATTCAAGAAAAGTGAAGATGTCAATCCAACAAAAGCCAGCCATCCAGGCCTCAACCCAGAGCATCTTTCCCTGGCTATTCAAGAGATTCAGCAACTTTAGTCCCAAGGTCTTTTGGAACCTACTTTCTCTCCATGGGCATGTCAGGCATTTTATGCCAACAAAAGAACAGAACAAATTCGTGGAAAGTTGAGAATGGTGATTAACTATCGGCCCTTAAATTTCTTTTTGACTGATGAAAAATTTTCTCTCCCAACACGTTCGGCTTTGCTTCTTCAGTTAGCCCATGCTACTGTGTTTTCCAAGTTTGATCTCAAAGCAGGTTTTTGGCAACTTTGAATCAGTCCAGAGGATAGACCAAAAATAGTTTTTTGCATTCCAGGCTACCATATGCAATGGACAGTTATGCCTTTTGGTCTCAAAACGGCACCATCTATCTTCCAGAGAGCTATGATGAAGATCTTTGCTCCCATCCAAGACAATGCCCTTATATATATTGACGATATTCTCTTCTTCTCCAAGAATGAGACTGATCATCTTATGCTTCTCCAACAATTCCATCATATTGTTCAGCAGTATGGTCTGATGCTCTCTCCCAAGAAGATACAAATTGGCGTCCCTTCAATTGATTTTCTCGGTATTTCCATCTCTAAAGGACAATATCATCTGTAGCCTCATATTGCAACTTCATTACAGTTATTTCCAGATGGTCCTCTCACTAAAAATCAAGTTCAACAATTTCTTGGGATCGTCAACTATATGACAGAGTTTCTCCCACAACAGATTATTCATACTTTTCTATTGCATCAGCTTTTACGAAAGAAAGCTCCCCCATGGTCTACTATGCACACATCAGCTATACAAGCATTAAAGAAACTCTCTGAGAATCTCCCCACACTCCAGATTCCATCCGCTAGAAAAAGAACTCTACAAACAGATGCCAGTGATACTCACTGGGGTGCAATCCTTCTTGAAGACCAGCCTTCCACTACTATAAGAACTGTTTGTGGATACAAAAATGGATCTTTCAAGCCTTCTGAAGCTCATTATCATTCTACCTTCAAAGAAATACTAGCAGTCAAGCGTGGCATAGAAAAATTCCAATTCCATCTGATTGGTCATCAATTCCTTGTTGAACTTGACATGTCCAGTTTCCCACACATGCTTGCATTTCGACAGAAGATTCTCCCTCATGCACAACTTCTGCGCTGAGCTCAGTGGTTCTCCCAATGGTCTTTTGATGTTAAACACATTAAAGGAAAAGAAAATGTTTTGGCAGACTTTCTCTCCCGACCTACCTCAACTTTTGCCATAATCCCTTTACTTTTCCCTATAACCCCTGGTGCCTCTACTTCCCAAGCACCACCACCACCTGACCATAACCTTTGTTGTTCCCTTCCTCCAGCCCTTCCACCCGAAATCCTTCAAGACCTCACTTTGAGAACAATCCTTTCTTATAGCAAATCTACTGCTCTCCAACTGCTCGAAGTATCTCTTCGAAGATATGGACCCCCCATCTCAGGACTCTATTTTCATCCTGACTATCCTTTCTTAACCATGTTTACCTTTACCTCTCCTGTTGAAATCTCAGACTTCCCCCTCATCTATAAGTGCATTTTCTGGCACCTCTATTCCACTCACACCATCGCTCTTAATTTTTCCCTTCTCACCCTTTATTAGTTCTTTGAACGATGGACTGCTCCTATGCACCACCGACCTACCAATCCTGTCCTACAGTTTCTCCAACTATTTGCTCCACATGTCCACGTATGTAATTGTAAATAAAAAATGCAAAATATAAAGAATAATCACAATCTCACATGAGACAAATATTTATAATGATTCAACCTGAGTCTAATCCACTTCGTACAAGTTCCACTTGTAAGGTATTCCATCAGTACAGTAGGTAGGGAGGAAAACCTTTGCAATCTTTTTTTATAGGATTAAGAGGATCATTTATAAATCTCTTTACATAGTGGAGAGGGACATTTCAAATCTCTTCACAGGCTGAAAGAGACCTTACACATGCTTTTAAGGATAAAAGGATCTGACACATGCTTAAGTGCAATCAAAACAAGTATAAATAGATAATCAAAGTGGAATAGAAGTTTGAATATCACCTCGTGCGGTGCATGATATGCAAATGAAGCAATAATATTTAAGATTGCACATTTATGTCTTCCAAATAGAATATCAATCATGATGGAAGACTTGAGTTGTAACTCTTGAGTTATTCTTTGAAGAGAATTCACAAAAACAGGCTCAAGTAATTGTCACCTTTCTCACTTTAGGATTTTGATAATGATGCTTAAGAGAGCAATTAATTGTGGTTTGATGAACCTGAAGTGGGCTATTTATATAGGTGATTATTGGGTAAGAGACTAATTAAGATTGAATTAATAATGTGTCCAATGGATTTTTTGGTTGTACCAGTAACTTTCGGTGGGTAAAGATTAGTGTTAGACAAATATAGTCATTGAGGGTCAAACTAGCCATTGGAGACTAAGTCAAACCATTCGGTTGACTACTGACTAGTCAAATAACTTATCAGGTGAGCTCCAGTAGTTACTGGCAAGCCTCTGTGTTAAAAAAGTTGATATGAACTGGTAAGTATCGGTACATAATGGTAGTTAATGGTAGGCTTTTGGTTTTTGGCCTACAGACATATTTGTATGAAAATAGTTGTAACTCCTTCATTTGGGCTCGGAATGACATATGATTCAAATTCTATTAGTTTCACAACTCATTGTTTTACAATTTTACAGAATAAAGTGATTTTTAAATAAGTGATTATAATTGATTAAATTGTGCTTTAAGGTAGGCTTTACAGTTAGGACAGCAAAGGACATGACTTTACTTAGCCAATAGTGTTCCATTTTCATTAGGTCTGACAGAATGATCATAAGGTATCACCTAGGGTCTTTCTAGGTTAATGATAATTTATTCATGCTAATATATATGCCATGTAGTGCTTGTGAAGTGTGTGTGCTAATTCGCCCCAGTTAACCATTCTTCCTAATGTGCTTGGTTGTTGGAAGATTTTCTTCAGTGGCTAATAAATGAGAACAACCATATAATGGGCTTGGAAGTAGGGGGCAACTTTCACATGGCCAACACCAGTCCAAAAATAGTCATCTCAACCTTGATGTAGCGTGCCTACGCATTTAGGAGAACCTTGCTTACATAGTAGATTGACTTCTGTAACTTTTGTTCTTCTTTCAACAAGACAACACTCACAACCACGATTGCTATGGCCAGGTAGATATGGAGTCAACCTCCCTTGTTTGGCTTGGCCAACAATGGTGTAGACGCCAGGTATTCTTTGTGCTCATTGAATTTAGCTTGTCAGTCTGCACACCGCTTGAATTTCTTGGTTTGCTTCAACATCTTGAAGAAGGGCATGCACCTGTCTCCTGCACTAGACACAAAACGACTTGATCCTACCTATTTTCCCGTTAGTCCTTGAACCTCTTTCACTATTTTTTTATGGAATCATGTCCATCACTGCTTTGATCTTGTCCAGGATGGCCTCAATTCCCCCTTTAGACACTATAAACTAAGGAAACTTGCCTGAGGTGACTCCAAAGGTGCACTTTCCAGGGTTCAACTTCATGTTGTACTTACGGAGTATCACAAAGGCCTCCTTGAGGTAGGTGACATAGTCCACAGTCTTATTTCCTTTGGTCAGCATGTCATCAATATACACTTCTGGGTTTAAATGACCAACCTTTGGTACATGGCGGCCGCATTCTTCAGTCTGAAAGGTATCACTTCGTAACAATCAAGCAACTTTGTCAATGATAAAGGTAGTCTTAGGCTGATTGGTGTTATGCATCTTTATTTGATTGTAGCCCAAATATGCATCTATGAAGCTCATCAACTTGTGGCTTGTAGTTGCATTAACAAGGAGGTTTATGCGTGGAAGTGAGTAGTCATATTTTGGGCATACTTTGTTGAGGCCGGTGAAGTCCACACACATTCTTCACTTGTCGCTTGCCTACTTGACCATAACTACATTTGCCACCCACTCAGTAGTTTTTCCCTGGTGAACTTGGCCTGTAGTAGCTTATCTATCTCTTCTTCTACGGCTCTTTGTCTGTTTGGGGCAAAAGTCCTCTTTTGTTTGGTTGGTCAGTGTGTTGGATTAATGCTCAACCTGCGTCCGATCATGTATATGTTTATGCTTGGCATGTCTATATCTGACCATGGGAAAACATATTTGCTTATATGGGGGAACTTGATTAGTTTGGCTTTTTCACCTTATGGTAATGATGCGTCGATCTTTATCTGTATAATGTCGTATCCATCGACTAGATTTAAGGGTGTTAGTTCTTCAGCGGGTTCTCTGCTCTCAGGATTCACCTCTTTGCCTAATTCCTCCACCATGATACTAAAGTTCTCATACTTGTTTTTTCTCTTTAGAATGTTGACATAATATCTTGATTCTTCTTGATCTGCCTAGCATTCTCCCATTCCATATTCAGTCAGGAACTTCATCCTCATATTGTAAGTAGACACCACTGCTTTGAGACCATTCAAGCATGGTCTGCCCAAAATGGCATTGTATGCTGAAGGATGTCAACCACCAAGAAATTAACCATTTAAAGTTATAGGTCGGCCCGATTCAAGCCAAGAGAACCAGGTTGTGGCCACTCCCCTGAGAAAACCCAAAAATACTCTACAGAGGATTACATTTGGACTCCCTGAATGATCATGAAGGACTTGAAGCTTCATAGATGTTCCCAGGGATCTTTAGCTCGTCGTACAGCTGGAACGTCAGTATCTTGAATTCCTCCGGGAGTGGTGTCTTTAAAATCTCATCAATGAAGAGACAGAGGACTCACTTAACATATCTATCTCCTCCAAGTATTCCTTACATGCCTAGGGCTCTATCCATCCTTGCTTACATCTCCCTGAGCTTGCGAATGATCTCGTCTTCCTTTGGCTCAACGATTTTTGTCCTAGGCTCAAGGTGTACCTATGACAGCATAGCAACTCCCTTTCCCTGTCGGGGTGGTGGGGAGCATTTTTTATCCCACACTGGAAAACACCTATTTTGCTTCCTCGATGGAAGGCCTGTCAGACTGTGTCTTTCTGAGTTGCTTTCTGTGGAATCATATCAACTAGGAACCACCTTACGGGGAGTGTGCCACAAATTGTGGTGCTGGCTTGCATCCTCAAGTGGAAAGGCTTTGCTAAGATTCTTCGAGACATCTTGCATGAGTCGGGTGAGGAACTATACCTCTTGCTAGAGTGCGTTGAGTTGTTCCAATGGCTTCTTGTTTCGTTCCCACGGATGGTGCCAATTTGATATTACAGATTCCCACTCCATGATGACCTGCAATAAACCAGATAAGAAATGGGCCTGGAGTGTTGGCTTCGTGTAGGGTACTCCGGTGCCTAAGTCAGTAATGAGTAATTGGAGGAAGAAGAATACAGAGCTTAGAGTGTTCTTTGTTATCTTACCTTTGATTTCGTTATCTCCCCTTTTTATACTTGGTCAGTCTTGCTACTCATTGGTTGATGGATTGCTTTCCTTGTTGACCTGGACCTAAGTGCCATTGGTGGACTAGTCTCTGTCCAGGCCAATGTGGCGAATCCCTAAACAATTAACCTGACCATAGTCGAACTCAAGTTTAATAATTGTCAACCCTAACCCTACTGTAGTTTGGTAACCATGATTATGTTTAGGTGGTTATAGATGTCATTGTCCTACACTTAGACATGGAATCTACATGACACGTGGTAAAGGGGAGACCACTTCTTTGGTCTTTCACGTGGTTGGCATGGTCAGTCACAAAAGAAGCTGATCAACCTGTCCATAAGATGGTATGGCTATAAAAAGTTGAACTAACCAGAGGGTGTTGAGCCAACCAAAGTAGACCTCTACACCACGAGACGTATGGTCATCCTAAGCGAGCACCCGTGGGACAAAGGGGTGAAGCCGATCATCATATCTTCGACTAAAGAGTGACGGATAAGATCATACTAGGGTCTCATTTTGGTGAACAACGATGAGCGACCAAAGAACTTCTATCCTAGATAGTTGTGGGTGTCTACACCGACCATCCTTGTCCAACTGCCTATGCCTTGGTGAACACTTTCTGACACATGTTCTCCTCCTATTTGCCTCATCCTCAAGGTAGATCACCCATCCTCTGTGGTTGAGTTCAAATCGATCAGCTTATGTACTTCATATACAAGATCATCAGTTGAATCATCATCAACAGATTCTACCCTATCTTGCATCATATTATATCCTTCAATCATAATGGTTTCATAAAAGGGCAGCATATATAGGATAATGTTCTCATATGCAATGAGTTTCTTCAAAAAATCAAGAGCGTAGGGAAAGGCAAAAAAGGCTACTTCAGTCTTAAGGTTGACATGAATAAGGCCTATGATCATCTCGAATGGTATTTTCTTTGAAGCACTCTTTCAATCTTCAGGTTTTGAGACAACTGGATCAAGCATGCCATGTTTTGCATTGAAAGAACTCAACTTAGCATTCTTCTCAATGGCTCCCCGCTACATTTTTTTCAATCCCTCTCGGGGCTTGCGGTAGGGAGATCCACTTTCTCCCTACGTGTTCGTTTTATGCACTGAAGTATTATCTTCACACCTGAATGCAGCACTTTATGAAAATCACATCAACAAGGTTCAGCTTTGCAAATGAGGTGAGAGAATATCATAAATGGCTTTTGCAAACGATCTCATTCTTTTCGGTTAGGTGTCTATGGCTGAAGTGAGGGCACTCAATTGTATTCTTGAATCATACTATCATTTCTCTAGCCATTCCATCAATCTCATGAAGTCTAGAGTTCAGTTTAGACGCAATGTGGATTTGGCCCTCAAACTACAATTCAGTGACTGCTTCCATCTGGTGCCAACAAATGTCTTAGATAAATACCTGGGAATTCCTTATACCAGTGGCAAACTATCGAAGGCTCTATGCTCTGATATGCTGACTAGAGTTACTCAAAAACTTCAACAATGGAAAACTTAATTTCTCAGCCCAAGAGGAATAATGGTACTCATCAACTCTACTCTATCAGCTACGCCATTGTATATTATGTCTTGCTTCAGGTTGCCATCCTCGGTTCACAAGTCTCTTGATACTACATGCAAAAATTTCTTTTGGCCCATTGGAAATACCTCACTTGTGCCAACCATTTCTTCGTCTCTTATCTGTCAACCAAAAAAACTTGGAGGGTTCAATGTTAAGCGAGTGACTGATATGAATCTCACACTATTAGCAAAAAAATGGTGGGAGCTTCTCACTGCACCATCCTCGTCTCTCTGGTGTAGGCTTATGAAATAAAAGTACTTCCCCAACACATCCATCCTTAACGCGACATGCCCTTCTACTATAGCTTCTTAGGGATGGAACTCTATCTGCTCAGCTAAGGAACTCCTCATAAAAGGTTTATTTTTTCAGATGGGAAATGGTGACACAATTAATCCCTGGTCTGATTACTAGATTTCTAATTGCACGCCAACATCTGCTCCATTCCCTCTACCATGTGAAGCCCCTTGAAAAAGGTATCCTACTTCATTGAACCTCTCACTGAACTTGGCTCAGAGATTTAGTGTTTCAGTGGTGATATCACCTTCCGCATTCTCTCTATCCCCATCTCCATCTTCCCAACTCAAGACAAACTTATCTGGCTTCCTACAGTTTGATTAGAAAATGGTGAATCCCTTACATCCCCCAATCATTGGACCAAACTTTGGCATCTACCCACATCTCCCAAATGCCATCATTTGATTTGGAAAGCCCTGCATGATAAACTCCTATTGCCTGATCTACTTAACAACAGGGGATTTTGTTTCAGCTCAATCTGCCCTCTTTGTACCATTCATCCATTCACAGCCTCTCACATCTTCCTGCACTACCCAGTCACTCAAGGAGTATGGCTACAAACAGGTCTAAGAATCCTCTCCTATCAATCCCTTTCCTCATGCATTATCTCAGTCATTCAGTCCCTTCCTCTTCGGTCCAAGGAAGATTACCTTCGATCGGCGCTTTTCTGTAGCGTTCTATGGCATATCTGGATTTGGGTGTTCAAAAGAGAAGCCTTTACTCAAATAGAATCATTCTTAAGGTGATCCATGAGGCTAAAGAGCTAAGCCAAGGTTTTCGTGCTCCTTCATTGCGCGAAAGGAGATCTATAACTTGGTCTCCTCTAGTGAGTGGCTTCTACAAGTTTAATGTTGATGGGGCTAGCCGTGGAAATCCTGGATTGGCTGCTATTGGAGGAGTTTGCATAGATTCGGTTGGCAATTTCATTTATGGTTTTAATTGCAGGATTGGTATCAACTATGCCCTCACTGTAGAAGCATTTGCGAACTGCCAAGCGCTTATTTTGCAAACTTGTTAAATCTCAACATCATTATTGAGAGCGATAATCTTCTTGTTGTTAAAAGTACTGAATCTTGCCAGTGGCAAATCCGATCACTCATTTATGATTGAATGCTTCTCAGCTATTTTCACATATTAGGTTTCAGCATTCTCTCAAGGAAGCTAATGTTGTGGCAGACTGTCTTGCAACTACTGCTGCTAGAGCACAACCTCCCCTTACCTTCTTTTCCTCCTCCCCTTCTTGTATCAGTCTGGTGTTGTTCATGGATTTTGTGGGGATTTCATTCCATCATTACAGAAAAAAAAAAAATAATAATATTATGGTATATCACGCTACATAGATCCATGCAAAACCAAAATAGGGTAAAAACATAACAAAGATCAATTTAAAAGAAAAAAGGGTAAATCCATCCGATTCAGTCTGATCTAGAGCTCTAGATTGGTATCAGTCAAAACTCAAAACTGATCCCAAGCCGGTCTCAAGTTTTAGCTGAGATTTTCCCCTTTTTCTAGCACTAGACTCTTCTTTCTTTTTTACGTTCCTTTTACTATCTTTACTTTCTTTTTCTTACTTTCATTCCTTATTTTTATTTTTGCACGGATCCATGTAGCTGAATCCATTAAGTTTGGATAAGGCTAAGTTTGTTGCTGTATCGTAACCTGATATGGTATTAACTTTACTTTCATTATGTGCAGAGGAAAAAGATGTTGCACTATTTTAATTGCTGTAAAGGGGCTTGAGTTTGTACACAATCTAATCAGCTCTGCAAATTCCTCTTTCTTTCTTTTTTTTCCGGATATTACTTCATGAACTACACTGTCTGAGACTGCAGTCAGTAATTGTATAGAGGATAACATTTGTTCTGTAATAACAGATTGAGTTACATTACTTCATTGTTTTAAATTTAATTTAGATTTGTCCATTTTTCGCTTTGAATTTGGAAAATCAAAGGGAAAAGGAAGATATTGGGCTTGTCGTTTGAGCAATGAAAATAAGTAATAACAATCATAAAATTTCCTGGCTTAAAACCATCTATATATATATATATATACACACATAACAATAATTGAGTATTTTTTTGTTGTTAAACATCTAAAGCTTAAATACATTTTCAACTATTGGAATGCACAATACCAGAGATCAAACTTAATATGCTACCAAAAAAATAAAATCTAATTTAAGACTACACAGCAGCATCCCCCCACCCC